>NC_053498.1:136473525-136606025 GCF_905171775.1 Rana temporaria
ATTATCGCTGTTTTCTAGCTGGTCCAAAACCACTTTTGACATAAAGGGACACTTTTGGTTGCTATGGACAATCTACAGTTTCCAGGCAGAAAGAACAGTTTTTATTATATAAAAGTACATACAGGACACTGGGCAGACCACTAAGGACAAGGGGGGTGTGTATTTTTTACATACAGTACTGTAATCTATAAGATTACAGTATACTGTATGTAATGTGTTTATTTACTTTTTTTAATTTGGCGCCGATCTCCGTCCCCGTGCGTCGTAACGTCGCAGGGAACGGAGCTCGGCGGCACACAGGCACTGTGTGAATCGAGCGAGGACACCGCTCGATCACACAGCGGAGAGACATCGCAGGATCCAGGGACAAGGTAAGTAATTCCCTGCCGATGGATGCTGCGAGGTGATCCCAAATCTGGCTCGGGGTTACCGCTTTTGGTTCTGAAATCCAACCCCGAGCCAGACACGGGAATACCGCCAGAGGGGGTTAAAGCAGATGTCAAGCTTCACATACTAGAAGCCATAACAGTCTTGGCCATTTGATCTCACTTGCAGTGACATTTGTGGCCTGGTGATATCACCTATATTCTTTGCCTCTAGTCCAACGTCTCCAAGCTAAAGAATGTTGTAAAATTCTTTACAGTGATTGAGGCTAATGACCACCATATATCTGAGGATGTGTTTCTTCTTAGATACGCAGCATGTAGGACCCTTTTGGTGTCAGTTTGCTCAGCAGTGGTCCTTCTGTCTAGAGTTAGACCATCTTTTCTCAACTTTTTGAACCTGAAATAACTTTCAGGTCTCAGGGAACCCCTGCTAATAATTACAATATCTATAAATCATGGTAAATTAATTTGTACTTGGAGTCTCCACATGGACTGAGGATGCGAACATGATCACTAGGAAAATGCTTTTGTACATTTGTGGTCATTGGGAATCCCACCCTTACAGATAGCTTAAAGATCATTGCTGCAAGTGATTACTCATCTCAGAGACAAAAGTTGCTCATTGCTAAAGGAACCCCTAGCAACCTCTTTAGGAAACCTTAGGTTCCATGGAACCCTGGTTGCAGGGCCGATCCTAGGCAGGGTGCGCAGGGTGCTTTGCACCCAGGCGCCTGCAGAGGTGGGGGCGCCGAAGTGCCAGAGTTCTCCCCTCAGTGCTCAATCTCTATAGTTTTAGAGGTACTTTTAACCCCCACTAGCGGCCAACTAAATGGTTCAAAGCGCCACTGCCAAGGCTCTTTGCAGGCACTGACCATGGATTTCAATGAGCAGGGGCGCATTAGGAGCGATGTATACACACACTAAAGCGCCTCAAAGAAGCTACTTGCAGGAAATTTGTTGACGTCCTGCCAGCGCACCGCTCTCACACTGGAATTGCAAATGAGGCTTTTTTCAGGTGCTATTTTTAATGCTAAAGTGCCTGAAAAATACCTCCAGTGTGGAAGGGGTCTAATGGACAATCTCCTGTACTATTGTCTGCAGTCTCTTACTATCTCCTGTATCATGTCTGCAGTCTCTGACCATCTCCTGTATCATGTCTGCAGTCCCTGGCCATCTCCTATATCATGTCTGCAGTCTCTGATCATCTCCTATATCATGTCTGCAGTCTCTGATCATCTCCTGTACTATGTCTGCAGTCTCTGACTGTCTCCTGTATCATGTCTGCAGTCACTGACCATATCCTGTATTATGTCTGCAGTCTCTGACCATCTCCTTTATCATGTCTGTAGTATGTCTGGGGGTCTTTCTAACAGAAGCCCTCTCTGTGTCCATCAGGTTCCAATAAAGTACTCTGCTTCTCTTCCTGTATTTTGTTTATTATTAAGGCCCCATACACACGACCAAACATGTTTGCTGAAACTGGCCCGCGGACCAGTTTCAGCAGACATGTTTGGTCGTGTGTAGTTACGAGCGTACAGAATTTTACCGTACATTTGCCCGCCGGGCCGTTTTTCAGCAGACATTTATTTGCAAACTTGTTTTAAAACGTCCGCTCAAATCCTGTCCGGACGGACATGTTTGGTGGTGAGTACACAAAACCAACGTACAAAAACCCCGCGCATGCTCAGACTAAATGAGGCCACGGGAGCGCTCGTTCAGGTAAAACTCACGTTTGTTTGGGATATGGCACATTCGTCAATAGAAAGATTAATTCTAGCAATAGAACACTGAATCAAACCACACAATAAACAACAGTTGATGCCGTCGTTTTATTCATTCTTCTCTTGCTAGAACTAATCAGTTATTTAGCTCATGTTATTTCAACTGAGTTGTTCCATACTGAAAAGTGACATTTGTTGGCTGGGATGTAGTAAGATGTTAGCAATCTTTTATTGGCCCAACGTATCATATTTTTAGTGGTCCTCCACATGTATATTTTTTTTTTTTTTTTTGGTTTAATGTTTATCTTTGCCACTTTTTTTATGTGTTTATAGTTATGTCACCATTTTTAAATTTTTAATAGCAAATTGTTAGGATTTTGCTTTTGTTTGTATATTTAACTGGATTATTTTGAAGGTTGTTTAAATTGTCTACCATGTTGGCACACCAAATGCCCCCCCCGCCCACATGAGTTATTGAATTTTTTAGATGAAACTTTTTATTTGTTTGTAATGTTTGATGCCTAAAATAATCCCCACAGTATTACAAACAATAGGCACGTTTTTAAATAAAAAAAAAACGCTTTTATTTTAGCAAATGATAAAAAGGAACAAAAACAGAATGGCAGCACTTGAACAGCTAGCAAATTACATGCAAACTTGCATTGTCAAACATGGTGAAGGCTAAACTAGCCAACCTCAGGAGGCACACAAACTAAAATCTGAAGCAACATAACACCAAAGGAACCCAAGCTGTGGTAGTCCAAACAAGATGCCATTTGTGGGGGATCAAATGGAAGGCAGGGCATCAACGTCTCCTCTTCCTTGCAACCTTCCTTCCAGGCTGCCTTCCAGCGGGTCTTCCTTGGGCCCTTGCAGGTGGGGATGATGTGGCAGCAGGAGGATGATGTTCAGCAAGCCGGGCCGGGTCACATAGCCCAGTGTCTTTGGTCAGCAGCTCCCTCTCCATCCACCAAAGGGCCTGGTTGATCACGCCCTTTGCCAGTTGCCTCTGCTCCTCCGTGCCTTTATTTAGATCGTGTGCCAGGGAGGCACTGTAGGCCTCAGTGGGGTTGAGGGGGGCCCTCATGATGGCACTCGCCTCCCTAATCATTTGGAGGCTGGCTTCCTCCACTGCCCCCAATTTCTTCTTTCGGCCTGGTGGCCTAATATGGAGGGGAGGAGCCTGGCTGGTGGTGGTTGTCCTGGGGAGCTGCTGAACGCCACTGGGCCCGGCCTCCTCCTGGCTGCCACTGACCCCTTCGGCCTGGCTGTCAGTGAGGAGAGGATCTGCCACCTCCTGGCTGGTCTCTTCTTCCTGTGTAAAAAAAAGGGACATGTTGTAATATATTTAGAAATATAATCACTCACATTTTCATGCTTGAATCTTCTTTTTTGCCGTTAATTTAAACTTGAAAACAGACTCACCCTCTGACCCCTGCAGTTGTCATCCCTGACACCTATTTGTTTGCCCACGACTTTTGATTTTTGCTTCCCAGCTTGTATTTTATTAACCAATATCAAGTCAAGAATCAAACAATAAATAATATTATTCCATAAATAGTTATGAAACTACTATACCTCATCATCGTAGAGGCGCAGATCTGCCTCTCTGTCAGCCAGGCCCTCTTCATCCGACTCTGCAGGGCTGTGGTGATCTGGGGAAGTCCCGCTGGAAGGTAGCGTGGAGGGAAGGTTGGGATTCAGACTTGACATAGATGGCCTGCCTTCCAGTTGATCCCGCAAAAAAGACATCTGGTTGTAATACCATAGCTTGGGTTCCTTTGGTGGTCTTGCTGCTGCTCCAGATCTTAGCTGCTTTTGGTGAGCTTTGTATGCTCTCCTATATGTGCCCCTGAGGTTGGCAAGTTTATCCTTCACCATGTTGGCACTGCATTCTGGCACCCATGTCCTCATGTATGCTGCTAGCTGTTCAAGTGCTGCCGCTCGTATGTCCTTGTTATGATAATGGTCCTGCTTTGAATCCCACAGGATGGGCATTTCCCTAAATTTATCCAGCAAGTGCTGGATAATGTCTTGGGTCTGCAGGAGATCCATTTTCTATTTTTATTGTTGTAATTTTAGTCTAGATTACAAAAAGAAAAAGAAACCAAAAACACGATTTAAAAAAGGCTCAGCATTTACATTGATAGAATATGTTGTTAAAAAAGTAGGACCTATATAGAAATACAAACACAGTGTCTCTTGTTTACAAAATGCTGGCCAGCTCTGCCCCATTGGTTGGTTGTAGCTAACATTTTTTTAATACATGCCGCCCCTTTGGTTCCATTGCAGGAAATAATAGAAATCTACAACCATACCCAATTATTACAAATGACAGCATTCATCAAGGCACTATTGCATGTGTAGATATCCTGCCCCTCAGCATTGATTACATGAAAGACACTTCCTAATGACCTCTGTCCAACCAACACAGAACAATACTTGGCCTGATCTGAATACACCCTACATAATTGGTAATGAGTCACAGAATTTTTGACATCTATATTTTGTGATGTCTACAAAAGCATTTGGGTACGAAAATCACATTCTGGTATCCAAGAGACATAATAGCTTAATAAAACTGTGCAACCAACAGACCAAACCCCCATCCCATGGCTCTCCATTTTATAGCCCGCTGCTGATCCCATGTTTAAATTTCTTACCTGCCTCTCTCAAAATCCTCGTTTGTTACGCTCGATGAATTAACACGTAACCTACGTAATCACGTCAAGCGCCTTTTATCCACTCCGTGTATGTATGAAACGCCGCCCTCGTCACCTTTGCCATGCCCCTAATCAATTGAAAAAGTAAATATGGCGTTAACTGTGTAGGTTCTGGAATCGCGCGAATATTCTCCATGTAACCTACGTCAATACGTTGTTGGCATTCGCGACACTCCGCATATGCAAGAATCCCCGCCCTCATCTCCGCCCATGACGGGACATTTCCTCGTTTCCACGCCCCTAATCTCTGTGGGAAGGGAAGATGGCGATGTCACACGAGCGGGCACGGAGCTCTCATGGCGCAAGTGAAGGGACAGAGGCAGGACCGTCCCGATCCAGGCCTAAAAGATATAAAGCCACTAATATGGCGTTTGAAGAAATGGTGGAGTTGGTTTACATCATGAGGAGGAAGGATTATGATGGTGAATGTGGGCCCTACAAAACACCGAACCGTAGAAAGTCACACATAATAGACAAGGTGGCAAGGAGAATGAGGAGAATGTTTGGTGTCACCAGGTCCAAGGAGCAACTCCGGAAGCGTTGGTCCGATGTAAAATTGAGGGAGCCACATCACATGAAGAAGATCCTCAAAATTCTGCGTAAAAGTAAGTCCATATTATTTAAGGGGGGGGGGGGAATGTCTGCATTAATGTTTTGATATGTGGTTTTTGACATCTGCCTCCTTGGCCTGCTTGTACTTTTGAACACGTGTAGATACTGTATTGTGTTTATGTCAAAGAACAACCTTTCCCAAATATTGTGAAATAGTAACACGCGTAATATGACATTCTTTCGCAGAAATGTGAGGTTAGTCCAGGAACAACACACCTGGACATGGCTGACTGGCCACAAACTTTGTTTGCAAACATTTTTGAATAGCTAAATCACAGAAATTTAATTGAGTGAATGTGACAGGCAAACAAGATTCATTCTCCAAAATGCAAATAAAGCTGATGTTTTAACATCTGGAAATGCAAAGCACCTGTGTCTCAACAATCAAAGGATATTTATTTGGAGGGTCGACGAGAATTAATGTTTTGGGGGGACATCCATGTGTGTCACTTCTTTGCTAAAAAGGGGCAGGATCAGAGCTTGGCCTAGAACTACGCCAAAAATGTAGGATTGCTGAAAGAATAAACAAACAAAAATCATCATAAATGTATCGTCTATGCAATGTGTGCGATTTATGATATACAATATCAGTGTGCTGATGAGTATACCTTTTGTTTTTGATTATTTCTTAAAAGGGGAAAGAAGACGCCAGCAATTGGAGGAGGCAGAGAGGGCCAGACACCCCCAAAATCAAACACCTCCACATGTGGAGGAGGAGGAGGCTGTGGAAGGAAGAGAGGAGGCTGTGGAAGGAAGAGAGGAGGCTGTGGAAGGAAGAGAGGAGGATGTGGAAGGAAGAGAGGAGGAAGACTTAACTCTGGATTTAGAATTCGGTGAAGATGAGGCGGAACTGGACGAAGCTGAATTGCGTGATTTTGAAGGGGTATTGATGGATAAAGAAGGAGTTCTGGAAGAAGATGGAGGAGTCGTGGATGATGAGGGGGAGGTGGTGGAAGAAGGAGGAGTCGTGGAGGATGAGGCTGAGGTGGTGGAAGAAGGAGGAGTCATCGAAGATTGTGAAATTGTGGATGTGGAAATTATCAGGCCATCAGGTCAGTGTCACCCCAACATTAATAGGGCCAAAGATATGCAGATAGGCCGGAAACTCTTTACATATTTTGAATGCCAATTTGTTTGTTTTTAGGGGATGAAGATGGTGTAGCACATTTTTCACGTGCAAGTGCTTCAATAATAGTACAGCAAGTAATGGAGTGCAGCACGGAAATGGACAATATGCGGGAAAGGATGGTCGTCATGGAGCAGAATGTTCGAAATGTCATTTCAGAGTGCAGCACGGAAATGGACAACATGCGCCAAAGGATGCTAGTCATCGAACAGAATTTCAAAAATATCATTGACATGATGGGCCGTGTCAAAGACTGAAACACAAAAGCCCATCCCCCGCCCATCCCCCGCCCACAAACTAATTTTTAAATTTCAAAATGCACACACAGTGTGCCAATATGTGCTATCTGCCATCACAGACTATCTATTGTCTGTGCTTTGTGGGTACAAACCCCTCCTCGATCCTAAAGTAGTTGAGAGGAAGAAGGGTTTGCTCCCACAAAACACAGACATTGATCACCCATGATGTCAGATAGCACATGTGGCCATTTGTCTGTTTAATCAATGACATTTGGCGAATTCACACTGAATGTGTGCATTTTGAAATTTTGGCGTGTTCCAGTGTGAAAGCACACCATCCATGACTGACTGCTGTTGTTATCTTTTTATTTTTTTGGTGTTGATCTTGTTTTGGTTGTAAATGTTTACAGTTTCAGATCACAAAACGAACAATAAATATCACCTAAAGAAATAAGTATAATAATTTGCTTATAAAAAAATAAAACTTTTTGGTTGTGTTCAAATTTATCCAAAAAATATATACACCAAAAAATACAAAGCACAAAAATGTTTTGTAGAAAAACACTACCCAAAAATGTTTAAATGTAAATAAATTTCTTACCAAAAAAAAGCAAATGTGAAAAAAAATGTAGCAAATTTTTTTTATAAAACAACACAAAAATTACAAACATAGAAATTATTCTGGGTTACTGAAAAACAAACGAAATAAAACCTTTAATTTTGATCAAAAGTAGTAAAAATATATGTTTAGAAGTGTGTATATATATATATATATATATATATATATATATATATATATATATATATATATATATATATATAGATATATAGGAGACAAGCCAGAAAATTCTGGGGTATATTTTCACTGAAATTATTATTACATTGTGTTTCGATCAGTATTCTTGATAATCACTGTCAATAAAGAAAAAAAATGAAAAAAATCAAAGCAAATATTTAGTTTTTGGGGAAAAAGGACTAAAATAAAAAAATATATTTGTGACATCAAAAGCTGAACAATGAGTGGCTTCTTATTTCTAGACTGAATACCCAGTTTGTAGATGAGTGAATAATGTGCAAATGTGGTTAGTTAATACATCTGAGTAAGTAAATTTTGCACTAGAAGTGCACTATTTTTGGAGAGAACCTGGAAGACAGAAAAATAGAGAAAAAGCATTAATGACAAACAACTGTATAAAGTCCAATGGTCGAATTATTTATTAGTTCTGAGAATATTCCTTTCTTTTGGGGGCCGAATTAGAAAGAAATATGATCTGGCATAGCAATGGCCCCCCGACCCATGAAGTACTCAACATATTTGTCGCGTACCTCACGAGCAGATTGGGGGGCCAAGCCAGCGCGACCAGTGTCCAGGCCAGGAATGTTCTCTGAGGGTAGTCCTGCCTCAGAGCCCATGGGGGCTAGGTACGTCTGGGAGTGCCTGCGTAGAAAATTGTGCAAAATGCAGCAGGCAAATATAATGGCGTTCAATTTATATTCCGCCAAATGTATCGATGTCAGGAACAGGCGGAACCGGTTGGTGAGGATCCCAAAGGCATTCTCGACTACCCTCCGAGCCCTGGACAACCGAAAATTGAACACCTTCCTCTCTAAGGTGAGGGTCCTCTGGGGAAAAGGCCGCATTAGGTGAGGTCCAAGCCCGAAAGCCTCGTCCGCTAGGAACACAAACGGAAGTCCTTTCACATTATCTTCATCTGGTGGCAATGCCAGACCACCAGTTTGGAGACGATCATAGAAATCAGTCCGTGAGAACACTCCCCCATCTGACATCCGGCCGTTCTTCCCCACGTCCACATATAGAAACTCATACTGTGCCGACACCACCGCCATCAACACAATACTATGATAACCCTTGTAATTATAATAGTAGGACCCCGAGTGGGGTGGGGGCACAATGCGGACGTGTTTCCCATCTATTGCTCCACCGCAGTTAGGAAAATCCCACCGCTCGGCAAATTGGGAAGCCACAGACTGCCATTCCTGTGGTGTGGAGGGTAGCTGTGGGGACAAACAAAAAAAGAGATTTAGTACTTTGGCACATAAACATTGCAAACATAATCCTACAAGCATCCTTGTGCAACTTTACATTTTTAAAATAGCATTTTCAAATTATGAAGGGAGAATTTCGGGGCACAAATAGATAGGCCCACTTAATTAATAAGAGACTCCACAGCCCTCTGATGGGGACAAAAAAACTTTGAAGGGGGGGTGGGGGGTGTTTAAACTGTTTTAACAAAAAAAAAAAAAATGGCAAGGTGGGGGTTGGCCCGAAGATAGAATGCTGGACAGGTTGATATTGGGTAAGATCCAAATATGCAGGTAGGCCAAAATAAAAATAACATGTAAAAGCTGATATCAACATGCATAGGGAGAAAAGGGAACGTTAGTTAAACACACAGCATATCTGGGAAATAAAATAAAAAGTTAGTTTGCCACATTATTAAAGACACATTGTGAGGTTAAAATGAGGAAACTTACCTTAATATACTCCTCGTGCAGAACTTTAATGATGGCAGCACACGTGTCCGGTATGATGACAGAAGATCCAGCAGACTGTTGAATACGGGGTCCGTCATGCGGAGAAAGTTCCTATAGTCATTAGGATTATTCTCCTGCATTTCCCTAAGCAGAGGCATATGTGAGAACTGGTCACGCTGGCGCAACCAATTCTTGGTCCAGAAACGCCTCCGCCCCCTGTTTCTGGCCAAAGTACTGGAATAATGAACATATCCAGCAGCCATCCCATAAACAGCACCAACTCGCGAAAATTGACGCTGCTGCTCCATCATGGCTTCAAACCGGCCGGCTTGTCAGTCAAGAACACACTCCAACAGAAAGCACAATCAAATCCAGCGGTACCTGCAAAGAACGCACGACACACAGATACGAACGCACAGTACGAAACTGCAAAGCAGAACGAACTGCACGCCTGTACCCGAATGCCAACTACGTACCCACAAGCACACGCACTGAACCAGAAAATACTACCTGCTAAAGCCTGGAGACCGAGAAGCGCGAATCAGCTCTAACCAAACCTTCACTAACACGAGCAAAGCCGTAACTAGCAAAAGCGGAACAGAGGGCGGCGCCATTGACTTTGGCCTTTCCCTTTATAGTGACGTCAAACGTGGATTACGTGCACGCGTTCTGGTCCGCAGGGAAATATGGTCCGCTGGTGTGTACCAAATGACAAAACAGCCTTGTACGCCGGAAACAGCCCGTCGGACATTTTCCAGCGAACATGTTTGGTCGTGAGTACCCGGCCTAAGAGATCATGCAAGGATCCCAGGGTAATAAAGACTTTGTGGGGGAGCATTTCTGTGGTTGAGTGATTGCCATAGAAACATTGGTAAAGGGGAGGAGTTAGTAAAATGACCACGCCCATGTGGGGGGCGCCAGAAGTATCTCTGCACCCAGGCGCCTGTGACCCTAGGATCGGCCCTGCCTGGTTGAGAAACCCTGGTCTAGACCCATGACACTGTTGTGTTTGGGCTAGGTTAGTGCGCCTCCGACTCAGCCTGGAACCACTGAAATAAGAGCTCCCGATAACTCTATCTCCTTGCCAAAGGCCTTTTAACCATGGAGTATGAGCCCGAGCTCAGGTAAGGATTGCTGAAAATTGTCCTCACAGGCCGCCAGGCGCAGAATCTGGCTTACCAACCGCTGTGATGCAATCAGACTTCCCATTTTTGCATGTATGAAAGGACCAGCTGCAATTTTATTTTTTATTTGAAAGTAGAAAATAGCATCGAACAAAAGCACAATGTGACTATCAAATGAAAAAGAGCAGAGCTTCATCTCAAGTTCTGTAACATCACCAGGGGTTTTATTGTGCTGTAAATGCTATAAGTAGTTATTTTATAATGGCAACTTGTGTTTCAGGTTTAGTACTTTCCTGAGAGTGAAAGGTGATGGAAAGTTTACTAGTGGACCACTGAGCTCATCTGCCCTTTCAGTTATGTCTGTTAATAAAAAAAAAAAAAAACTATCACAAAAAGAACTCAAGCCAAGCTCATCTCAAGAACTCCTGTAAATTCTAAGTTTTCCCGTGTCTGCATCCTGTGGTCCCCGTTGCAATTTCCTTCTTCTATTTTACAAGACACTTTCTTTTAGAAATTGGTGTACCATAGCCCACTAATAATAGGGATCCTGTCTTATAAGCATGCACCTGTAGTCTCAACCCATGGACTAACCAGACTACAAGTGAAGGTTTTCTAGTGTATGGAAATAAATGAAAGGGGCAGCTTGTTTGCTGTGGGCAGCAAGGACATTTCTGTTTTATAATAAAGGTTTAATTTGGGCCTAACATATCAGAGTGAAAGGAGAGTGAGATTGGGTGATAAGGGTAACAAGAACAGTTCCCATCTCACACAATCTACTAAATTTTTAAGTGTTTAGTGAAATCCATTGCAACCAGATTCAAGGGGGGTTCAGGCTGCTTTGGGCTGGGAGTGGGACTACAGCCGCTTGTCATATGCTATGCTTTGGAACTTGTATTGGGCAGAGTTGATATTGCCTGATATACACCTTTGCAAAGCTGAGCAACTATTAGCAACATGGTAGTTTAAAAGCTAGACTCCAGGCAGAGATGCTGTCAGAGAACCTTGCCAAATATTCTCGTTGTCGCCTTGGTGCGTGCTCGCACGCTGACGTGTGTGCTCAGGTGCATGCTGTTGTGCGCGCCCCTGTGCAGTGCACGTCCCGGACTGCGGGCACGCACACCTGTGCGCGATGGTGTGCCTGTGGCGCCGCTTGGTGCCAGGCAGTCTATTTAAAGCGGATGTGCCATGGGAAAAAAATATTAAAAGCCAGCAGGTACAAATACTGCAGCTGCTGACTTTTAATATTTGGACACTTACCTGTCCTGGAGTCCAGCGCCGATCGCAGCAGAGGACGAGCGATCGCTCGTCTCTCTGCTGCTCCCCCCGCCATCCACGCTGAGGGAACCGCAAGTGAAGCGCTGTGGCTTCACTGCCCGGTTCCCTACGGCGCATGCGCGAGTCGCGCCGCGCCCGACGATTGGCTCCCGCTGTGTGCTGGGAGCCGAGTGTTCCCAGCACACAACGGGGGGAGGACGGGATGTGACGGAATGCCCGTCTTTTTCCCGTGAATACCGGGCCGGAAGTGGGTGCAAATACCTGTCATTAGACAGGTATCTGCACCCCCCTCCCCCCTGAAAGGTGTCAAATGTGACACCGGAGGGGGGGAGGGTTCCGATCAGCGGGACTCCACTTTAGGGTGGAGAACCGCTTTAAGCCCCTGGAATACTGCAGACCGGTGCTGTCTGATCGGCAGCTTCCTGTTTATCCTGTGCCTGCTATCTGCCTGAACCTGGACTTTCTGACCACCCAGCTTGTGACTTGGACCTCTCCTGCCTTCCGCCTGCACCTGACCATGGCTTGCCTTGACCCCGAACCTGCCTGCTCCTTTGTACCACGTTGTCTGACCGTTGCCCAACCTTGCCTGTTACTTGACCTTTCTTCCCGGCTTCTGCTCAGCTCACCCTGCAGTATTCCTGCCTACCTGCCTACCTGACTGCAGCTTGTGTGATTAATTTTCCCTTCTGTATCCAGAACCTGAGCCATCTTCCAGCAACTCTCCCCAGGCTCTCATACCCTTCCGCACTCCTGTGCCTCCTGTTTGCACTACCAGGGGCCGCAAGTCGGATCCATATGGGGGACCTTCCTCTGCTCCATTGGGCTCGTCGACAAGGTACGTGTGAGTCTGACAGATACACTATATTACCAAAGATAGCACCACCTCCTGAACCATACCAGGCCGCTTGTCCTCAACATGGGGAGGGTGCTTTGGTGTACACCCCAAAGCATCTTGTCCCCATGGTGATGGGGACAAGGGCCTCTTCCCAACAACCCTGGGCTGTGGTTGTTGGGGTCTGCGGGCGGAGGGCTTATTGGAATCTTGAAGCCCCCTTTAACAAGGGGTTTTTACATTGTACCCCTACCAATTTCACAAAAAAAAAAAAAAAAGTAATAACCACAGGAAACCATTTTTGACAAATCCTTTATTAAAAAAAAAAAAAATTGTGTCCCTCGACATCCATCGTCAATCATGATGCCTGCTGACCCGAAAAATAGACAGCTCTGCAAGGGAAGGAGCCATCCGGTACGTCACCTGGTGGCACTGCCCCTTCTAACATCACATGACATCATGTGACGTCAGGGGGGCAGTGATAATTTGGGGAGCCATGTCATCTGCTGGTGTTGGTCCACTGTGTTTTTATCAAGTCAAAAGTTGGCACGGCCCTTTACTGGAAATTCTAGAGCACTTCATGCTTCCCTCTGCTGACCAGCTTTATGGAGATGCTGATTTCGTTTTCCAACAGGACTTGGCACCTGCCCACCCTGCCAAAACGACCAATACCTGGTTTAATGATCATGGTATTACTGTGCTTGATTGGCGAACAAACTCACCTGACCTAAACCCCATAGAGAATCTGTGGGGTATTGTCAAGAAGAAGATGAGAGACACCAGACCCAACAATGCAGACAAGCTGAAGGCCACTATCAAAGCAACCTGGTCTTCCATAACACCACAGCAGTGCCACAGGCTGATCGCCTCCATGCCATGCCGCATTGATGCAGTAATTCATGCAAAAAGAGCCCCGACCAAGTATTGAGTGCATACTATACTGTACATGGACATACTTTTCAGAAAGCCAACATTCCTGTATTAAAAAATCCTCCTTGTGTATTATTCAAATTTTCTGTGATACTGAATTTTGGGTTTTCACTAGCTGTAAGCCATAATCATCATAATTAAAAGAAATAAATATGAGTTTCATTTTTTTTTTTATTGAATTACTGAAATAAATTAACTTTTTGATGATATTTTAATTTTATGAGATGCACCTGTATTTCATCTTTGTATTTAGCTGTTTGCCTGGAGCTCAGCAGTGTGTCCTTGTCCAACTAAGCCTGGATGAAGAGCAGATGTCCAATGGGTCCTCCCCATATTCATTTAAGGGTCCTATGAGGTGGGTTTTTATTTATTAAGTGTGAGGTGCGGGTTTAATTTTCAGTTCTGCCTGGAGCATATCTGAATTACGGGTGTCATTTGCACTTTGTGTTGTGCTCTTGTTATGTTGCTTAGTTGTGGAATTTGTCTGAGTAGACTTTGACAAACTGGTTGATAAGCTGCCAAACACCTGCGATTGTACACCTGCAGGGCTCTCCTTTTCTTGTCACCCCTGACATCTGAGCAGATAATAGAGGCCTGGGGCGCCCTGCGAAGATTCAGCGATAAATCTGTCACCAGCGTACAGGCAGTCTGACACAAGTCAGGACACAACAAAGATAAACATGCGTGAATTTTCTCTATACAAAAACGTGCTGCTGGAATAATAGGAACCATTTATTAACAAATCCATTATAGCCAGAATCCAAAGAGCCCCTTACAGGGTCACTGGGAGTGTGCTTTCTGAAGTTTGAGCTGTCTAATATGGTTGCTATTCTGTCTATTTCACCAATCGAATTCCAACTTCCAAAGCGGACTAGAAACTAATTGGTGGCCATAGGAAACTTCTTAGTATTTACTTTTATAAATCAGGCTTTGAAAGACAACCAGGAGCTTGCAGTATGTGTTTGAGATTTCTTATCCAGCATCAAGCAGGGGTTTCAAGAAGTACATTGATGTTTATTTTCATATTTGTACTGAAAACTTTAAATGAGAACATTTGCAAAAACAAAAGCAGGGGTTCCCAGATTACCAAAAAAGGGAGTGTGGTGGACTGGTGCACTAGAGCAGCGACCAAATTAAAGTCCCCTTTCACATGAGGTGGACTGCGTTCCGCTTGCTCAGCAGTGGATGTAAGGTCTGTGTCCGCTACACTGATGCAGAGCGGACATGGACACAGACCACTCTCCTTTATGGGCAGCCGGAAGTGTAAACGGATCACCAGCTAAATTTGAGGCATCGGCTGTTCATCAGGAGCAGGGCGCTACACATAACAAAACATAGCAATAAATATATCAATCCAGGTAACAATGGTTGACCACACCACGTACTATAGTTAACCCCTTCTGCCTGGTTCCCCTTCCACCCAGTAATGTATGCCTTCTGCCTATTTCGTTCCTTCTCAGCTCCGGGCATACCTTTTTTTGAGATTACAAGGGGCTTGGAAAAACTGCTTTTGGATGTTTGGTTCACATTTTATTTGTAAAAGTACACAACATGAAAGAATTACATTTGTGATTTTCTCGTTAATATTGCCTCTATTCATGAAAGCACGCACGGTAATATATTTCTAGCAGTGCCTATGATTTGGGTAACATGTCAATCATCGGTTTATTGTCCTCCACCCTGTGTTGAGGCTGACACATGCCGTAGATTTTGGGTGAGTTCTGGGCTGCCATTCCCTCTCCCTGAGTGATGGGACTGATAATGCATATCTGTCTGCCAGGTTCCTTGGCTGAGGTGCAGAATTCCACTGAAAGGAATGCAGAAGATTATTTGTTCCTCCTCTGTACCAGGTCCCACTCAGAGCCAGGATGAAGCAATGAGGGAAAAGGCCAAGAAGAAGAATGGGTCTAGGTGGGTTAATGGTGGGTGCGCTAAGCTCAGCTATAAATGTCCCAACACCTCCCCTGTCTATTTTATCCTTTAATTGCTGCGGGTCAGCACATCTTGAATAGAGGGCTAACTTTAAAACATTTGCCATAAATTATGTGGGGAAGAGTAACAGAAATAAGATTCAGACAATAAATCCCACTTTTTAATTGTAGCAGGCTTGCTTTGCTTTATGAGTTGTGCCATACCTCCCAACATTTTGAGATGGGAATGAGGGACACCTACTTGCAAACGTATGTAGGCATAGGACATGCCCTCCAACACACATCCGAGTATTAACCAAAAAAAAGGTTAATCAAATCCACAAGGACTTTTTTTTACCACTCTTATTGCTTTATATTGTCTTTTAAAATTTACAAATGCTGCAATTTAGAATTTGGATGAAAGGTTTAGCACTGGGAAACACTTTTTGAAAAATAAAAAGCTTTGGTTGTGCTCATAGATTTTTATCCCCCTGGCAGAATTTATAAAATGTTAGACATTTTGGTGCATCAGCACCTGCTTACAATACACTAAACAGCACCCAAAGCAGCGGCGGTCCGTCCATAGAGGGCGCTGGAGTCCTGCCCCCTCTGGCTCCGCACCACCACTGAAAATAACATACATTCATGCATTGCATGAATGTATGTTATTTTTGCCAGCTGCCACTGGTTGGCTGTGCGGAAGTGCCAGCGGCTCTGATAGGCTTTCCGAGTACAGCCCTCGTCTCTCGGATGTCTTATCCAGGGAACGTACGGGGTGCGTTCCTTGGATAAGACTGACGGCCGTCTCAGCCAATCACGTTCGCTGATTCTGGTTATCGGTAACCTGATTGGCTGAAGCGTCACCAAGGCAGGAGAAGACATCAAGGGATGTCGAAGGATTAAGGTAAGTGCATTTTACAGGGCACAGCGGTGACAATGGGCACAGAGGCGACAAAGGGCACAGTGGCATCAATGGGCACAGTAGTGACAATGGGCACAGTGGCAACAATTAAAGGGCACAGTGACATGCACAGTGGCAACAATGGGCACAGTAGTGACAATGGGCACAGTGACATCAGTGGGCACAGTAGTGACAATGGGCACAGTGGCGACAATTAAAGGGCACAGCGGTGACAATTGGCACAGTGGCGACAATTGAGGGGCATAGTGGTGACAATTGGCACAGTGGCGACAATTGAGGGTCACAGTGGCTGCGTTTGATGGCATAGCACAGTGGCGACAATTGATGGCACAGTGGTTTTGTTTGATGGCATGGCACAGTGACTGCGTTTGATGGCATGGCACAATGACTGCGTTTGATGGCATGGCACAGTGACTGCGTTTGATGGCATGGCACAGTGACTGCGTTTGATGGCATGGCACAGCGGCTGCGTTTTGGTGGCATGGCACAGTGACTGTGTTTGATGGCATGGCACAGCGGCTGCGCACTGCATGAAGACAACATATTCATTATGAATGGGCAAACAATGCATCAGAACATGCATGGCCATTTGTTTATCAACGCAGCGCACCACAGAAAACAACACATGTGCTTTTGTGTGTTGAACTTTACTGTACAGTGTGTTGGGCTGCACTGCAGGCTATATGCCATTCATTGTGGCAACGCAAATTCACACGTGCACTATACAAGCATTACAGAACACCCAAATGTGAACGGGTTCTAAAACTAATGCCCTGTACACATGTGCAGGATTTTGAGGGGTCTTTCCCCTACACACAGCCGGTTTTCCCGACAGGAAAACTGCGATGGCCAGGAAGCTTTGGCCAGGAATCCCGGCCGTGTGTATGCTCCATCGCAGTTTTTCCCATAGAAAAACTTCCAAAAACCTCCAGGCAAAAGTCTGCCGGTGGGAAAAAAGAGAACTGGTTTGCCTCGTACCCATGATCAGGAAAACTGTGAGGAGAGCTTTTGTGCCGGGAATCCCGGCTGTGTGTATGCTCCTCGCAGTTTTTCCGACAGGAAAACTGCCCAAAAAACGCCGGACAAAAAAAGAGAACGAGTTCTCTTTTTTTCCTGCCGGGAAAACCAGCGAACTTTTGCCCGGCGGTTTTTGGCAGTTTTCCTATGGGAAAAAACTGCGACGGAGCATACACACGGCCGGGATTCCTGGTCAACACTCCATCGCAGTTTTCCTGTTGTGAAAACAAGCCTTGTGTAGGAGAAAGACTGAACCGAGCAGGTTCTCGGCTTTCCCCTCGGGATGACCGATGGGAACTTTTCCCATCGGAAATCCCGTACGTGTGTACGAGGCAGTTCCCTTTTTTTTTGTGACGGTTTTTGGGCAGGTGGATAAACTGCGAGGAGCATACACACGGCCGGGATTCCCGGGCAAAAGCTCTCCTCACAGTTTTCCCATCGGGAAAACTGATCGTGTGTACGAGGCATCAGATCCAGGGCCTTAGATCCAGGGATATCTTTCCTTCTGTTCCTCCATCCATGCTTCATTCGATTTGGTTTTCATGCCAAAATGAAGACTAGGAAGCAATACTTCATGAATAATGTAGGATGTGCCTGGAGCAGACTTTAAACATAACTATTAAAAAATGCGATATAAATGAGCTGTGACCAAATAACAGTCCTGAATGAACAGAACGCTGACCCAGGGCTTTATGTCGGCTGTCAATTTCTCTGCTTTCATGTACAGTAGTTTTCACTTTGTTGCTGTTTTTCTAACACTGGAATGCCCAAGAATTTCCAATATGTGAGACTGGTAGCCTCAGGATATCACATTACTGCATGCAGGAGATAGCTGTGAAGTTCTGTTTAGGATTACAGTCAAATGCTTGTTCAGATTTCAAGTAAGGAATAAACCCGCCGTGTATAATTCCCCCCTGCACACCATCTGAAATGTTATATCAGGCAAACAGCAGGATTTTCACCTTTGGCTGCTATAATGATTAAAGATCGGGTGGAAGGGAGAAAGTGGCTTACAGTGCTGTGAAAAAGTATTTGGCCCCCTAAATACAATTATTTTAATATTACACAAAGATAAACCGAGTGTCTGCTGCAACAAAAACAGCGTTTTTCTGATTCTTATTACCTAATTAATAACAATCGTTGTAAATTTTGAGCGCTATGTACTAATGACAAAACTCCGGGGCCAAGAACAAGAGTTGTAGATTTTGAATGCTATAGATTAAAGCAGACCTCCAGCCAAATATAACAAGATAACAATGAATAGCCCATGAAAAGATAAAATAACAAAACCAGCTGTAATATTCATCTTCGGTCCAGAGATTTCCCTGCAGTACTTTTTCTCAGCCACAAGATGTCCTCAGCCTGATAGCTAGCATCATTCAACCCACTTCCTTTGCGCCCAAGTTGCCCTGGATGCACATCAGCCTGTGACTGGACAGTGGAAGGAGAAGCACCACAGTGATGAATGCATCTCACTGTCATTCTGATCTCTCCTCCTATTAGCATGCTTCTTAAAAAACACATGAACTGATTGGCTCCTTGTACTGCTTCTTCGTTTCACACTCCAGCCCTGCTGTACAGGGCCTGCATTAGTCTGATACCAGGTCACACCAGGGGTGGATCCAGGGGGGGGGGGCAACAGGGCAATTGCCACCCCCAAGAAATTTGTTTTAGTTGCGGAACTTGCAGGGGCCTGAGAGTCTGAGCGGGCGGCTCTACGTGCGTGCGAGTGACAGAGCAGGTAGCTCCATGGGCGGGTGACAGCGTTGGTGCCAGGTGCCTCGGTGTATGGGCGGGCGGCTTGGCCTCGGCTCGGCAGCTAGTGAGAGTCAGAGAGTGGGCCATCAGCTGGTCGGCTCTGTGGGTGAGCGGGCGGCTGGCTAATCAACAAGCCGGCGGAGCAGAGGGATGACATCATCTCTCACCGCCCCGCACCTGCCCTGCATGCTTGCAGTAACTCCCGCCCTCACTGTGCAGGCAGCAGAGAGATTACATCATCTCTCTGCTGAAAAAAAGGGGAATGACTTAGGGGCTAGTCATGGACTTTGTCGGCATGATAAGTTAGTAAAGATATGAGTCTTTCGAAAACTGACTTTATATATAAAAATATTTATTACAAAAAAATATATATTTTTAAAAGTTTTCCTCCAAAGAGTACACATAAATTACACATAGCATTTGATCAGTACAGCGTTCACAGTAATTGATGTAGCTTAGAAGATTAAATCTGGTTATACAGTACTAGCACCAATTGATATAATACTAGACTAGATGTCCAAAAGTGGACTGATAGTTGGAACCATAAATAAATACAAAAGCTTCTAAAGAAAATCATCAGCAACTGGAGATTTTTAGCACTTGCGCTGGGTTGATCGGAGTCCTGACATGTTTCGCGCTGTATCTGAGCGCTTCCTCGAAGGACTTAGTGGGGTCAATGTGCTATAAAAAGGAGTACAGACAAAATAGCTGTGGACTAGCTTGGCTTGATACTCTCTGCATAGAGAGATATGTAGCACGGGCTAGCAAGGAATTGAATTTGTAACCCCAAGGAGAATTAAATGACGTAACACAGGCGGCAGGGCCAATATTTGGAACCAGTTATATATAGAGTTTGCAATAGCTCATAGCAAGACTGCATTCAGCGAGTATAAGATTAGGGTGTTTGAAAAAAACCCCAGTATCAATCTTTAGAGCAGTTCAAGGAGACAGGGGCAAGGATTGCCTCGATAGGCCAGTCACAGTATGCAACACTCGCCACACGTGCCGTTGGTTCGTATGCCTCTTGTGAGGCATACGAACCAACGGCACGTGTGGCGAGTGTTGCATACTGTGACTGGCCTATCGAGGCAATCCTTGCCCCTGTCTCCTTGAACTGCTCTAAAGATTGATACTGGGGTTTTTTTCAAACACCCTAATCTTATACTCGCTGAATGCAGTCTTGCTATGAGCTATTGCAAACTCTATATATAACTGGTTCCAAATATTGGCCCTGCCGCCTGTGTTACGTCATTTAATTCTCCTTGGGGTTACAAATTCAATTCCTTGCTAGCCCGTGCTACATATCTCTCTATGCAGAGAGTATCAAGCCAAGCTAGTCCACAGCTATTTTGTCTGTACTCCTTTTTATAGCACATTGACCCCACTAAGTCCTTCGAGGAAGCGCTCAGATACAGCGCGAAACATGTCAGGACTCCGATCAACCCAGCGCAAGTGCTAAAAATCTCCAGTTGCTGATGATTTTCTTTAGAAGCTTTTGTATTTATTTATGGTTCCAACTATCAGTCCACTTTTGGACATCTAGTCTAGTATTATATCAATTGGTGCTAGTACTGTATAACCAGATTTAATCTTCTAAGCCAGTGTTTCTCAACCTTTTTCCAGTCGGGGCACCCTTAAAAAGTATTTTCAGTCTTGAGGCACCCCAGTCCAAGGCTTGGTTCACATTATGGTGTGTCGCAGAACACGCGCAAAATCGCGCTCGTTCCTGACACACAGAATAATGCTCTGCTCTTTAGAGGTACCATTAATTCTTAATGGTACACCCACACATTGGAAAATGTCGGGTGCTTTAGCTGCAGTGCAATTAAAAAAAAAAGAAGAAGGTTGGGGACTTGTTTCCCTGCATTTTTGTGGGTACAGAAGCCCATTGAAATGAATGGTCTGCCCTACATGCAGCTGCACAGATGTGAACCAAGGGCTTGTTAACATGTCAAAGGGGCGGTAAAACCACATGGTTGAGACGTTTTTACCACCCCCAACTTCTCTACCTTTAGCTGCAGAGGCAGCAGCTGGGGTGTTCACATGCTGTGGCTGCAACTGGAGGTATACCGAGGGTGAATGGGGGTGCACTGCAACTACCCCGCAACTGTGTGCATTGCACGGTTGCGGTGTAGTGATGCTGCATTTACGGGCTTAAAACAGGTAGTAAAGAGGCAACATAATGCCTCTTTACGGCCTGTCAAATGCCTCTGAAAAGCGATCTGTGCATGGATTGCTTTTCAGAGAAGCAGCAGTCCTTGCTATCAAACAAGCCCTACAAAATACATTGTCATGGTACAGGAATGGGGGGGGGGGGTAGGATTAAAAGTAACATACATACAGACTACAGACACAGGCTTACACATGCATACACATACATACCAGGGTTGCCAACTTTCAGTAAATTTACGAAGTTTGTAAAATCCGTACTTTTTTCATCTGTCCTTGAATGTCCATTGCGGACATGTAGGCTGCATGTCTGTAACGGACATTCATGGACAAATGCAAAAAGTATGGATTTTACAAACTCTTTGTAAATTTACTGAAAGTTGGCAAACCTGATACACACACGCACACAGACAGACAGTCACATGTGCACACACATACAGACAGACAGTCACATGTGCACACATACACACACACACACATATACATACAGACAGACAGACAGTCACATGTGCACGCACACACACATACAGACAGTCACATGTGCACACACACACATACAGACAGTCACATGTGCACACACACACATACAGACAGTCACATGTGCACACATACACACACACACACATATACATACAGACAGACAGACAGTCACATGTGCACGCACACACACATACAGACAGTCACATGTGCACACACACACACATACAGACAGTCACATGTGCACACACACACATACAGACAGTCACATGTGCACACACACACACACAGACAGTCACATGTGCACACACACACAGAGACAGTCACATGTGCACACACACACAGACAAATGTATAAAGCCATTTAAAAAAAAAATAATGTAGCTTCTAGCTCAGTACCTTTTCAGATTTCTCTTTAGCCGGGTACTGCACTCTAGGGGGAAGCAGAGAGCACAGCACACTCCTCTGCACTTCAGATTCATTTTTGAAGCCGACAGAGCTTCTCACAGTTCGGCAGGAGAGCTCATCTGACAGCCTTCTCTCCACTGACCCCCGCGGCACACCTGAAAACCTCTGACGGCACACCAGTGTGCCGCGGCACACTGGTTGAGAAAGGCTGTTCTAAGCTACATCAATTACTGTGAACGCTGTACTGATCAAATGCTATGTGTAATTTATGTGTACTCTTTGGAGGAAAACTTTTAAAAATATATATTTTTTTGTAATAAATATTTTTATATATAAAGTCAGTTTTCGAAAGACTCATATCTTTACTAACTTATCATGCCGACAAAGTCCATGACTAGCCCCTAAGTCATTCCCCTTTTTTTCAAAATTCGTTTAGGACGTGGCATATGCGAAAATATCATGCATCCACATGTGCACTACATGTGAGGATGTATTAATTCTTTAATCATCTCTCTGCTGCCTGACTCTGACATGCAAAACACAACCTTAGCAAGTGACAATCTGCAAGGTGTGGCAAGTGACAATCTACAACATGTGGCAGGTGAGGTGGCAAGTGACAATCCGCAACATGTGGCAAGTGACAATCCGCAACTTGTGGCAGGTGACGTGGCAGGTGACGTGGCAAGTGACAATCTGCATCTGGTGGCAGACAAGTGACATTCCGCAACTTGTGGCAAGTGACAATCCGCAACATGTGGCAGGTGAAGTGGCAAGTGACAATCTGTATCTGGTGACAGGCAAGTGACAATCTTCCCACTGACCACCAGTGTAAGTAACAATCTTCCCACTGATCAACAATGTAAGGAGCATTCTTCTCACTGATCACCAATGTAAGGAGCATTCTTCTCACTGACAACCAATGTAAGGAACATTCTTCCCACTGATCACCAATGTAAGGAGCATTCTTCCCACTGATCACCAATGTAAGGAGCATTCTGACCACTGACCATTGGGTATAGAGACATAATAGTTAACTGATTCCTTTTAAAAAACGATTAAAAATAGATAAAAATCAATCGTATAATGTACCTGTAGTTTCTAGTTTCGTTTTTGCATGTTGTTTCCTGCTTCTCTGCTGTACAGAGCCACAGAGCAGTGATGGTTTGGAAAACGAAACTGATCCAAAGGGGAGGTGCTGAGGGGTTTTAGACACACAGTAATCACACCTCCTTGATTAGTGACCACAGAGAGAAAGCTCCCAGTAGTGTGGTTATCAGGAAACAGACAACCAGGAAGTGTGGAGATCAGAGAAGAATTACAGCAACTTGAGAGCAAAAACGAACAATGAGGACATGAAAACAGCACTGCATTAAGGTAAAGAAAGCTATTAAGATACAAAAATGTTTTCCTTTACAAACCCTTTAATTAACTTCCTCCCAAATTGCCTTAGTGTGAGTGTATTGGGGACATGTGAGCTTGTGAGCTCCCTCCAGGGACAGGGTACAATGTAAATGGGGCTAGGTACTCTAAAGTACTGCATCATGTGTTGTTTTAGCACATGTTCAAGCTGAACTCCAAGCATGACTGAGGGATGTGCAGATTACTGAGGCTCTCGCTTCCTGTAAAATTAAACTAACCCCCCCCATTCCTTCACCCCCCAAGATTGATCAGACAACAAATATTAATTTTGGAGTTGAATGGCCATAGGAACCTTTTTATTACAATAAATTAAATACAAATCAGAACATAAACAATCGTAATGCATATAATATTTTTTTTACACAACCATTAAACCAAAAAACCTCAGCTTAAAGGGTCACTAAAGGATTTTTTTTTTAGCTAAATAGCGTTCTTTACCTTACTGCAGTCCTGGTTTCATGTCCTCATTGTTCGTTTTTGCTCTGATGTTGCTGTAATTCTTCTCTGTTCTGGACACTTCCTGGTTGTCTGTTTCCTGAGGACCACAGTACTGGGAGCTTCTAGTTTCGTTTTCCAAACCATCACTTCTCTATGGCTCTATACAGCACAGAGGCAGGATAACATGCCAAAAAACGAAACTGAAACTACAGGTACATTATATGATTGATTTTTTATCTATTTTTAATCGTTTTTAAAAAGATTAAGTTAACTATTATGTCTCTATACCCTGTAAACAGTCATTTGAGCAAAAAAAAAATTTTTCCTTTACAACTCCTTTAACCTACTTGGTCTAAGGTCTTTGAAGGGCAATTTTCTCTCAACCAACCGGTTGTATCTGTCACTCCATAAAAGCCCCCAGCCGCATATTACACCAGCTCAGGGTCAATTACCAGTTACTTCCTACCAGATACAACCAACTTAAAACCACTGTTACCATTGTATTATTAGAAAGTGACACCCATACCTCCAGATGGGCCCAACCCCCATAATTCTCCATTATTTTATCCAGCACCGCCTTCAAAGACCCTATAGACCTTCCGCTGCTGCGACGACTAGGAACCCCTGATGCGAACGGTCATGGAAAAAAAAATGCACTACTAAAAACTGCCCCACCAAGGAGAAAATCATCCCACCTAGTACTATCAGAAAAGCTCTGAAGGTGGCCCCCCCAAAAAAACAACACACAAAGGGAGGGTGGGTGGGAGAAACCTTCCTGATTCTGTGAGAAGCTCCGACTGACCTCTGACAAGAAACCTCCGCCCCTCTACATCCACAGGACACCCCCCAACCCTCGGGACCCACCAATCTGGGTAAGTGGCTTAATACCTCCCCCTATTACACCACATTCTCTCCGCCTCACTGCCCACCCCAGTCATGCTTGCCCTCCTCCAAGTTGCACTTTTTTCTCCAGGCCATTGACTTGACCTGTAGTGGTTACTTTCATTGGTGAAGCTTCGCACAATGTATATATACATATTTCATAGCCAGGGGTGGACTGACAACTCATGGAGCCCCCGGGCAATAGAAGATTATGGGGCCCCAGGGCAATAGGAGATTACACAATATACACACACAGTATACATACACACAGAATACACACACTAAAAAAGGTACTGGAGAGGCAGGGCAGCTATAATCGTGGGATTTTTTTTTTAAAACACAGATTTCTACATGCTGTCCCTGGTTTTACTGAGGCTGGCAACCCTGATGGGGTCCCCTAGTGGCATAGGGCCCTCAGGCAGTGCCCGAGAGCCCAAATGGTCAGTCTGCCCCTGTTCATAGCTGATGGGCCACTGGAAATCATTGTAGTTACTACAGTGATCACCACAATCTTATGGGTCATGCTGGAGTTCTGTGAGTGGCTTCCCCTTTCATTGATCACAGGGGGTCACTCCCCCAAGAAACTGCCACCGTTCTTAAAACACCTTGTATTTTTTTAAAGAATACAAGGCATTCTCTGATTGGATGAGACAGAGATTGTGACCTCTGATCCCTCCTCTCCACCTTGTCCAATCAGGAAATGCCTTGTATTCATTGAAAAAAATACAAGGCTTTCTATGAATAGCCGTAGAGCCACAGAGCTCCCCCTTGAGGTCAGTGTGCAGAGAGGAAGTTGTCTGCACAGAACCCCAGCAGGACCTTGAAGATGATAACTCTCAATGTAGAAGCTCCTAACACTATAGTGATTTCCACCTTACCCAGTGGTCCCTCAGATACGACATTGGTCCACCATGGCACAATATGAGTATATCTATACAGGGTTTGGCTTTAAAAAAAAAAAGGACCAGCCCATTAAACATTTTCGATTTGTGACACTTCAGT
Organism: Rana temporaria; assembly: GCF_905171775.1. Lineage (NCBI taxonomy): Eukaryota > Metazoa > Chordata > Amphibia > Anura > Ranidae > Rana > Rana temporaria. The sequence continues at coordinate 136,499,391 of NC_053498.1, forward strand.
AAAACCTCCCCAATTGAGAGCCGACTTCCCAAATTGCGCTTTTTCTTTGCCTGATAAATTAGTTTTTGCCTTATTTTGACTGCGGAACCACAAGCAGCACTTAGCCTGTTATTCTTTCAGTTCCAGGATTGGAGGGAGGGGTTGCGTCCTTTAAGAGACAGCGCTAGTCACATGTGTTTATTTTTCTAAAGCCATAGCACACTCTCTAGACGTCTTGCTGGGAAAGGAGACTAGCGGCATTGCATTATGAATGAAGTTTTCAGTTTACCATCTGCGGCGCAGCTGTCTATTCCCGGCCTGAGAGCCCAGCTTGCTGCATAGCTTAATAGAACACAGTGGGATTAAAAGTCACTTCGTAAAAATTAAAAATGTTCTGGCTTTATCTCTTGCCAAAGTAAATCACTTTTGGCTGTTAGATTTAGTTTCCAAAATTACTGCTGGCTGACCAGTCAAAATATCAATGTTCCCCTTTAACCAAAATTGTCTGCCTTGGTCTGTCTCACTATCTATCTGTATCCATGGCTGGCAGCGGACAGGCAGATATATCTATGAAATCATAAGTGTCCACTATAGTGATTAGTTATGACTCCAGAGAAAACAAATATCCATAGGTGTCTTAATATGGAATCTTGAAAACTCCAAGCTATTATGCGATGTATACGATGTATAACAAACAAAGCCTCTTACCAGAAGAGATGGATCCCAAATTATAGGGATCAAAAGCGCTGGATTCATTTGTGATCAGCTGCAGTGCTCCATCCCTTCAGCTCTATCAGCAGACCTGGTAATATTGATTGCTTCTTCTGGATATGGGAATGCTTCCAATATATATACAAATCTTCCAAACTCCAATGATTGTCATGCTGAATGCTCACCAGCACAAGGAGACATTATAAAGACAGAGGGCCAGATTCAGGTACATTGGCGTATCTTTGTGCCGGCGTAGCGCATCTCATATGCGCTACGCCGACGTAACATTGAGAGGCAAGCTGAGTATTCACAAAGCGCTCGCTCCCATATTTGCGCCGGCATAACGTAAATGGGCCGGCGTAAGCCCGCCTAATTCAAAGTAGGCAGGTAGTGGGCGTGATGTATTGAAAATAACCGTGACCCCATGTAAATGAATGGCCGATCGAACGGCGCATGCTCAGAATCACATTGCATATACTCCCTAAGATACGACGGCTCAATGCGTACGACGTGAACATAACTTACGCCCAGCCCCATTCACGTACGACTTACGTAAACAACGTAAAATACGACGGCTGTTCCGACGTTTCCGACGTCCATACCTTAACATGACTTACCCCTGCTTTATGAGGGGTAAACTTACGCCGGACGTACGCCTTACGTAAACGGCGTAGATTACTGCGACGGACGTAGGTACGTTCGTGAATCGGCGTATCTTGCTCATTTACATATTTGACGCGTTAATCAATGGAAGCGCCCCTATCGGCCAGCGTAAATATGCATCCAATATAAGACGGCGTAGGAGACTTATATCTGTCGTAGGAAGTAAAAATTTAGGCGTATCTTGTACTGTGAGAATTAGGCGCATAGATACGACTGCACATCCGTGGACTTACGCGGCGTATCATTAGATACGTCGGCATAAGTGCTTCCTGAATCCGGGCCAGAAACTCCATAGTGCAGTTCGTTTAACCACTTAAGACCCGGACCATTATGCAGGTAAAGGACCTGGCCCTTTTTTGCGATTCAGCACTGTGTCGCTTTAACTGACAATTATTTGATCACCTCTGCGGTTTTTATTTTTTGCGCTATAAACAAAAATAGAGCGACAATTTTGAAAAAAAAATAATATTTTTTACTTTTTCCTATAATAAATATCCCCAAAAAAATATATAAAAGCATTTTTTCCTCAGTTTAGGCTGATACATATTCTTCTACATATTTTTGGTAAAAAAAGTCACAATAAGCGTTTATTGATTGGTGTGCGCTAAAGTTATAGCGTTTACAAAATAGGGCATAGTTTTATGGCATTTTTATTAATATATTTTTTTTTACTAGTAATGGAGGCGATCAGCGATTTTGTTTCGTGACTGCGACATTATGGCGGACACATCGGACACTTTTGACAAATTTTTGGGACCATTGTCAGCGAAAAGTGCTATAAAAATGCACTGATTACTGTGAAAATTACAATGGCAGTGAAGGGGTTAACCACTAGGGGGCACTAAATGGGTTAAGTGTGTCCTATTGTGTGTTTCTTACTGTAGGGGGGTGTGGCTGAACGTGTGACATCAATGATCGTCGTTCCCTATGACAGGGAACAGACGATCAGTGACAAGCCACAGAGAAGAACGGGGAAGGTGTGTTTACACTCACCTCTCCCTGTTCTTCAGCTCCTGTGACCCGATCGTGGGACACCGGCGGCAATCGTGTCCGCAGATCCCGCGTGCGCTGTCACGCGTGCGACCCACGGCTTGGCACTTAAAGGGCAACGTACCTGTACGTGCCTGTGCCCAGCCGTGCCATTCTGCCGACGTATATCGGCGTTAGGCGGTCCTTAAGTGGTTAAGAACATTCATTGAACCTTGAATACAGGTTCTTGGTGGCTCCCCTATGGTGGAGCACAGTGAGTTGCTGTAATTTTGACGCAGTTTGCGTTTTTCAGGCGATAGACCGCTTCTTTAGAAATAGTTTCAGCAAGAACACTCACGGTTAGTAGTCAAAAACATCAAAATAGAAAAGCATTGAATGGTCCTCCTACAAATGGTCATTGTCACCCATATATTGCCACAGAACGATCCTCCTTGTTTTCCAAGATAGTCATTAGTTCTTATGTAATTGGAACTAGGTATCAAGAGCCAAATCATATAGTATACACCTAGTGATATACAAGGTATTATATTAGGTAGATAAAGAGGTTCCTATCATGACGTTCCTTATAAATATTCCATTATTTGTATGCTCATCTGTCTAGTATACATTTTTATCTTCCTGAAGTTCCGAAACTTCCCCTCAAATCAGAGAAAAAAATTATGTAGCGCTACCCCCTCAGGAGCCGCTGGTTGTTTTGGGATCGGCGTATTAAGTTACCTTTAATCGTTGTCTAGGGTGCTTGTAGTGAGTAGAGCAGTAAACGAATGTCCAATCAGCAAGTAAAATTTTCTGAATGATTTATTTCTCGGCCCAACACGACCAACATCAACATGAGGTAGACAGAAAAGGTTGATGAAGTAAGAGAACTTTGCGGTATCAGGCTTGGATAAGAGGAAAGCAATCCTACTTTCAGTAGTAGATACAGTTCGTCGCCACTCTAGCCAGAGTGGGTAGAGTGCCCCCGGACAGACTCCTGCCACGAGCCTGGCAGCCGAAGTGTCACTTTAAAGTTGCTGGGAAGAACAAGTCACTGCCACTGACTTGGCTCTGATCTTAAAGAGGGAGTTCACCCTAAAAATAACTTTTAACCTTAGATTGATGCTTATTTTGTCAAGGGGAATCGGCTAGTATTTTTAAAATCGAAGCTGTACTTACCGTTTTAGAGAGCGATCTTCTCCGCCGCTTCCGGGTATGGGCTGCGGGACTGGGCATTCCTATTTTGATTGACAGTCTTCCGACGGTCGCATCCATCGCGTCACGAGTAGCCGAAAGAAGCCGAACGTCGGTGCGGCGCTATACTGCGCCTGTGCACCGACGTTCGGCTACTTTCGGAAAATCGTGACGCGATGGATGTGACCGTCGGAAGACTGTCAATCAAAATAGGAATGCCCAGTCCCGCAGCCCATACCCGGAAGCGGCGGAGAAGATCGCTCTGTAAAAAGGTAAGTACTGCTTCGATTTAAAAAAAAAAATAGCCGATTCCCCTAGACAAAATGAGCAGAAATCTAAGGGTAAAAAGTTGTATGTCCGGGTGAACCCCCGCTTTAAGTAAGATGCCAGATGAGGCCTCTGCCACAGGCTCAATGGTGAACAGCAGAGCAATTCCTCCCCAGTCTTTCTCCTTGGGGTCACCGACTGACAGTACTGAGGTTATCTGTCAGTGTTCGGTCACCCAGATCCCCGATGGTTCGTTCAAGCTTCTCAGACAACCTGCCTCCGGGTTCTCCTTGAGCCGATCCCCCACCGCACAGCACGTAGCTTAGGATCACTTCAGTAGAGTTGGGGACCCAGTAAATCACTGGGGCCCCTGATAGCATCAGTCGCTCCAGGCCATGAGGGCCCAGAGTCAGGAACTCTGCGTTGCGCGTGATCCCAGACCAGGTAAGCCATAGTGGTGGGGCCCGCGATGTGCGCACACCCTAAAGGTGGGTGCCGCACCTGGAACCAGGAACCGCGAAAAAAACAAGAACAACGGCTTCCGCCACAGAAATACTCCTCCCCAGCATGCCAACTCTCCTAATTGGCTGCTAGGAAGAAACGGCTCCACCTGGACCTCTCTGGTGCCACCTGCCGCCCAGGGATGGTACCTCATCCCTAGAACTCAGTCTGACCCACAGAACAATCCAGATTTGGTGACAGCCAAATTTGACATAATTCGGAATGAGAGCAAATTATCTCTCTCATTCCCCCGCTAACTTTAGTGTAGCGCCTTTACTGAAAGTAAGGGGGCGCTACAATTATAATTAAAGTTATTTGAGGCAGAAGATAAAATAGCTTCTATCTAAAACAAACTATAAGTAGAAACAAAAACAAGAAGTTCTGTAGAAATAATCTGTCTCAGTAGTGTCTGTATGTAAATGGCGTGTTGGCAGAAAAGGGGGGGGGGGAGCGGAGTTTAGGGAAGGGAACATCTGGCTTCACTCAGAGCGGAGGGAGGAACAGGTACTCTCTAACTGTTTATTTAAAAAGTGTTAAACATGTTACATTGGAACAACATGATCACCTGCAGACAAGGGGCAAATTAGTAAACACACCGATGATGGCCCAGGGCTTTTACCATCCCGAGCACACTGTTATTTATCAGGAGCAGGTATTTTTTATATAAACATGGCTGTCCAGTGAGGGATAAAATCTAAATACTATTTATCATGGGAGTGTTTATTTCTTGGACTATAGAGCAGGTGCATATCCAGACATTGCCAGTACTATGCGCTGCTATGGGTACAAGCAGACGGGGTGTAAAGAGTCCTATGATAGTGAGGCGAGCGCTCATCTCTTGGTGGCCACATGGGCTTTTGAATTTTTTTATCTCATCAATGTACAATTTTATTAAAATGATCTAAACAGCAGACAGTCGAATAGCTAGAACTTCCTTCCAATTGATTTAGACTAGATTTGGATCAGATTCGATCACACTGAGATGATTGGTCAGAACAGAATAGTTCTGATAAATTTGCATCGATCACATGATTGTATTTCGATCAATCAGATTACGGGATTACATGATGGAAACCATAGGTGTGCGCAGCCTATTGCAATAAGTTGTGCACCCCAAAGCTCAAACACATATATGTGTGTGTGTGTATATATACTGACAGTGTCACTACAGCAATGGATAGTGTCAGGAAGGCAGAGGTTGATGTCAAGAGTTGTTTATTTTTATTATTTTTTTTTATTATTATTTATACAATTACTTTTATTTAGATTTAGATTTTTTTACAATTTTTTTAAGAGCCCCGTTAGGGGGCTTTGGTGAAATATCAGGAGTCTAAACAGGGGTAATCTGTACCACAAGGGGTAATTAGGATGTACCCAGGCACACCTGGCACACCCTGGGGGAGATTAAGATAGAGATACGACAGCGTATCTCCTGATACGCCGTCGTATCTCTGAGATCTGACGGTCGGATCTATGCGACTGATTCATAAGAATCAGTTACGCATAGATCTCCCTTAGATCCGACAGGTGTAAGTGACTTACACCGTCGGATCTTAGGCTGCAATCTCCCGCCGGCCGCTAGGTGGCGCTTCCATTTGTATACGCGACAAATATGCAAATGAGGAGATCCGCCGATTCAGAAACGAACGCCCGCCCGTCGCTTTTTTTTTACATCGTTTGCATTCGGCTTTTTCTGGCGGATAGTTACCCCTGCTATATGCGGCGTATCCAATGTTAAGTATGGCCGTCGTTCCCGCGGCGAGTTTTGAATTTTTACGTTGTTTGCGTAAGTCGGTCGCGAATGCGGATGGACGTAATTTACGTTCACGCCGAAACCAATGACGTCCTAGCGACGTCATTGGGAGCAATGCACGCCGGGAAAATTCGCGGACGGCGCATGCGCATTTAAATCGGCGCGGGGACGCACCTGATTTAAATACTACACTCCCCCTAGCAGCGGAATTTGAATTCCGCCGGGGGATTTACGATCCGCCGGCGCAAGTTTCGAGGTAAGTGCTTTCTGAATACTGCACTAGCCTCTCAAATTTGCGCCAGCGGATCGTAAATCAGATAGATTACGCGGATCTAAAGATCCGCTAATCTATCTGAATCTAGCCCCCTGTGTGTACTTCTATGATGTAAACAGATATGCAAGCAAGTTATGATTGTATCATAATGCAATCACTCAAAAGTGGATAAATGAAACGAAAAGCGGCCTCCCTCAGCCGAAGACAGATCGGCTTCAGGTGACGACATCACGGGCCCTCAGTACAGGTAAGTGTCCATATTATAAAAGTCAGCAGCTGCAGTATTTGTAGCTGCTGACTTTAAATTTTTTGTTTTTTGACAGAACTCAGCTTTAAAGCACTTTAAATAGGAATTTATCATTGAATGTAAATAGCAATATGGATTCACACTAATATATATATATATTTTTTTGGAAGTTTTCCCTTTGTATATGCGTCCTTAGGGGGAGGCGCAGCAATATTTATCTATTTTAGACTTAAAATTACTGAAAGGTCCACCTTAAAACATATCCCACCTTCATTGTAAATAGCTTTTTATTCGATGACCTCTTGGACCATTTACATTCCCGAACGTTATTAAAACCTCTTTCACCTAAACGGTTAAAGGATGTCATTTCGGCATAATGGCCCTTTAATATATAAACACTGAAACATTGAGCGGAGAAGTCTGCGGGCGTTCCCATGTTTATAAGCCCCAGTGATAGCAGAGGGGTGCTCATTTCAAACATAACCGCTTAACCATTAATTGCGTTTCACCTTCAGACCTCCGGCTGTTGGAGAGTCCTCCTGATTTTATTGGAAGCTTCTTACAGGGGGAGTTGAGAAATTCTGGCGTCTGTTATTTTAGTGATAATACTTTGAGCCTGTGTTTATTTAAAACGTGTGGCTGGTGGATGGGGAGCTAGTCACTGTAATGAGGGGCATGAAAGACGGAGGGGAAAGCAATGGATGGGGAGGGGAAGGCTGCCAGGGAATTGTACAGCTTTCTCTACAGCCTTGTTTCCTCCTTGCTGACAGCCGGTAAAGCAGAGTCCTTCAAATGCAAATCTCAAGGGTCACTAATGAGTTTCATAAGGCAGTTAGCGAAGTGCCGGGAGCATTCTCACATTCTGGAGTGGCCCTTACTGCTGTGTCCGAGACCTCCCATTTAGGCCTCTATGCACAGATAACATTGCTCTAGCTGTCCTTTATTTAGAAATTAAAGCGAATCCAAAGCCCAAAAAAAATGAAATATATTGCAGCGTAGCAGTCCTTAGATATAGCTGCATTCATTTTCTTTCTTTAGGCTTTTTTGCCTTTATTTTCACCTGGTGACCCAGCCAGTAACACACTTCCTGTCCTAGCGTGGCTACTTTCATTCAAGAAAGATATCAGTCCCCCCCCCCCCCCCCATCCCCAGAGAAAATATCTCAGTGTACCAACACCATGATGTACAACGTAGACACTCATACAAAGACAATACAAAGCAGGACTGTTTGGGTACCACAGCATTTATTATACAATACAACTAAGCAGGGCTGGACTGGGACAAAAATTTGGCCCTGGACTTCATCCAGACTGGCCCACTTTGACAGGTCTCTCCTATGGCGGCCGGATAACTCCCGTCCCCCCCCCCAGCCACCACTAGCCATTCTACTTTATTAGAGTAGAACGGCTGGTACTGGTAGTCTTTTAGGCAGTACCAGTGGGGAAGCTAGACATTATTTCACCCAGGGCAAAGAATCAGTTCGGTCCCCCCCATGGGACAAGATTAGGCAGAAGTGAGAAACTCCCAGGCTATAGCTGTTGAGTCAGCTGTCTGTCCCCTCCGTGCGCCTTCTGGTCCCCCTCATGCTCCTCTCTCATCCCCCATGCTCCTCTGTCGTCCCCCTGCTCCTCTGGTCCTCCCCCCTGTTTTTCTGTCCCCCCCCCCCCCAGGTGAGCACTGCGGGGAGGGAGAGGAGGTGAGCGGGGAGGGGAGGCGGAGGGGGGCGGGGGTCTGCTGTCACTGAAGCCGACCCACTGAGCCATTAGCCCACCAGGAAACTCCCAGTAGTCCCAATGGCCAGTCCATCCCTGCAACTAAGAACATAAAATTCATAACATTATATCATTAAAACATATTTTGCTGATAAGTTCATTCACATGAATCATTTAATAGATCACCCACAACGGGGCTTGTATTATTTGACAGTTATCATTTTACACCTTACTTATTGTACATATTGGGTTTGATTTAGTAAAACTGGAGTGCAAAATCAGGTCTCCATAAAAACTAATCAGCGTCCATTTTTTTTTTTTTTATCAAAGCCTAAGCTGAAGTTAGAAGGTGATTGGCTACCATGCACAGCTGCACCAGATTTTGAACTCTCCAGTTTTGGTAAATCATCCCCATAGTGTGCTCCGAATATTTCCAAGTACCAAAGCTTTTTTCTTAATGTGTTTCATGAACGACAATCACTTCATCAGGAGAAGATTAACACTGGATCTAGAATAATAGCAGGGTGAGGTAGGAGTGTCTGCTATGTTCTCCGTAGCAGGTGAGTAGGTGAAGCAGCCAGCAGCGGTAGTGGACCTGCGGGGTACAGCTGTGGATGCAGGCACGTTGTGGATGCAGAGGTGCTTTAGATGCAGGTTGGTTTCCGTTGCCGAAGTACTGCGGATGCAAGTACGTAGAGGCTGTAGCAAGTGGAGGAGACTGGTGCAGTCAGAAGAGCCAGGTTATACACGGTAGATCAGGTACATCAGAGACATCAGGAAAGAATGGTCAAAGTTCAGGTAGAGGTTTGGCAACAGAGAATCAAGCAGATAAAGGACAATCAAGGTCAAGCAAGCCGGGGTCAGGAGTGGAGAGAATCAGAGTAGTCAGGTGCAGGAACAGGATACAGGGGACAGCCGCAGATCATACAGCAACACAATAGAAAATAAACAAAAGAAAAAGCCGCGCCACAAAAGTCAATTGAATCACACTCAATAAAGATGTGATGAATCCGTGGCTGATCAGATGACACACATATGTTCACAGGTATTAAGATAAAGTCCTTGCAATGGTCGATCCTACGTTCCACACCACCCAGTGACACATATGCATACAGTGACCCTCCACCGGAAAATGGAAAGCCGCCTACCAGAAGGCAAGCGGTTTGAGGCAGGTGGCTATAGCCCAGCCCAGGCCTTTATCCCTCAGATGGTTACCAGGAAGCTCTCCGTCCCCTGAGCGTGATGTCTCAGTACCACCGTGGAGATATAAATAAAAAAAGACAGGCGCACATAGCGTGACTCTGTAGCATACACTTTTATTTTAAAAAAGGGTAAAATATACTCACAAACGAGCGTGTTAAAACAGCATAAAAGGTAAATTGCCGGCCGGCATACAGGAGCCCTACTCCTTGTCGTGGTGACGTCACTGCGTGATCCTTCCCAGACGCGTTTCGTCGCTATTGGACGTTGTCAATGGCAGTTTACGTTAGAGATACGCCGGCGTAAAGATTAAGCTGCTCCCTAGGAGGCGCATCCCATGCAAGGTATGGACGTCGGATCAGGCCTATCTTTTTACGTCGTTTGCGTAAGTCGTACGCAAATCGGGCTTGATGTAATTTACGTTTACGTCGAAACGGCCTACTTTGGAGCAATGCACACTGGGATATGTCCACGGACGGCGCATACGCCGTTCGTTAAAAACGTCAATCACGTCGGGTCACCAGTGATTTACATAAAACACGCCCCCCTGTTCCACATTTGATTTTGGCACGCTTAGGCCGGCCCATTTACGCTACGCCGCCATAACTTAGGAGGCAAGTGCTTTGTGAATACAGCACTTGCCTCTAACTTACGGCGGCGTAGCGTATATGCCATATGCTACGCCTACCTAACGTTGTGCCCGCCTACCTGAATCCAGCTATCAGTGTGAATGAAGGCCTAAGACGCATTGGGGCTGATTTACTAAAAAAATTACCAAAATTTGATGTAGCTGTGCATGGTAGTCTATCAGCTTCTAACTTTAGCTTGTTCAATTAAACTTTGACAAAAAATACCTGGAAGCTGATTGGTTTTTATGAAGAGCTGTGCCAGACTTTGCACCCTCCGTGGTTTTAGTAAATCAACCCTAATGTGTTTTGCAGAGATGAAACCAAGATTATCTTAGAAAGTGGTAACCAGTTAAAAAATTCCAGCCTACTGGCTCCAACCCGTGAGGATGATCGATGAAGCATACCTGTTGAAGTTGTAAGATATCCACAGACATAGTTCAAAAATTTGGGATAGGACAAGTTAATGAACCTTGTGAAATTGCTGTTCTTTCTACCCTTAAAAATGTCAGTGCTATTACTGTTTTCTCCTTTCTTCCTATCCTAAACAGGAACATACCTGCTTCCAAAGCCAAAACATGGTAACATGGAAGTCAAGAGAGGCCCGGTGTAGAACCAAAAGGCACTAGACGTAGGGCCGGCATGATGGGGGTTAAAGGGGCTTGTATACAGGGAGATAGCAAAAGTTTGGCTATTGCAGGATAAGCTAAGATCTTTGGTGGAAGTGGTTAGGAGACCGGATGGGGAGGGTCTTCAGTCAGCAGCAAGCGTGGAACAACTGCCCACCCTCCCGCCCTGCATTTGGTGGGTATTTCGGGTTGGGTGTTTGGGTGTTCTGTATCTGAACCAGATGTGGCGATCGGTGGGGTGCAAGGTCCTTTTAGGGTCATATGGGCACAAAAAAGGTATAGTGTAGGGACCTGTCTGAGGTATCACTCCCATTTGGTTCATGTGTACCTGTGAGTTGTCTCTAAGTCTGTGGTTTTGTGGCTGGAGGCCTGAGAAGTGACAAGCAGGTATTGTCTTGGTTTTTATGCCTTTTAGGACCTTGTGGCTCCCCTCTTTAAAGTGGTTGTAAACCCTTACAATCCACTTTTTGCTACAGGTAAGCCTATAATAAGGCTTACCTATAGCTACCCCAGATATCTTCTAAACACGGTTTAGGAGATATCCCCTGTATCTGCCAGAGCCCCGCAATACCCGGAAGTAGCTCCGGGAGCAATGTCGCCCGCCGGAGCGGGGTACGGGGACCACTGCGGGGGCTTCAATCTAAGGTAAGTAATTCATAATGAGCAAGTATGCTATGCATACTAGCTCACTATGCCTTTGTCTTGCAGTTTTTTTTCTAGGGTTTACAACCACTTTTATAAACTGTTCTGGTTTTTATGTTATTGATACGTTAATTATTTGTTATTTATATTTTGGTTAATAAAAAGACTGCTATGCCAATTTAACTCCAACTTTCTTGTGGCGTGGTTATTACTGGAAGGGTGGGGGTTTTTGGTATAGCAGTTAACAAGCCATATTTAATACCATAGTCATGCTTATACAACTGACCATACTCTGATGTCTATGGCTAGATTTTTCTTATCTCCTTATGTGTCGTTGACTTTTATTTGACCATTAGAAACAGCTACTGCAAATGTTTTCCTACTTATACCGATAAAGTGGGAAAATGATGGGCAGTAATATTTCACTTTACACCAGCTGGCATTGGTAGTGGTTCACAGGGTGAAGTGTGAGTGTTGATATTTGCCAGTACACAGCATCTGAATTCTTGTTTTGGGAGAGGTATTACTGTCCTGGTTTGGCCTTTTGCTCTTTCCAATTATTTCTGTTCTTCCATTTTTAAAGGATTAGAAAATCTGAGATCACGGGAGGATAACCAGCAGGATGGTACTTTTGATTTGATATGTTCCATGATAGTTGTGCAAATGTTTATCAAAATATATATTTTTTAAATATGCTATAATCCTTACACAAACACATTCTTCTTATGTGTACTTTTGGGTATGAAGGAGCATGTGACTCACTCCCCTCCCTCCCATGTGCTTGGCGCCTAAAGAACCAGTCTCTGGTTACTACTGCTGTCATGTGGGAGGTGGGTCATTAGACCTTTTTTATCTCCAAGTCAGATTATTCTCTTTTCTCTTACAGGTGAATGGAGCTGCAAGGAGGCAAATCGAAAGGTATTTGTAGCTTAGGGGTGTGGTTAAAGCATATGTATAACAAAAACTTTTTATAATTTTGGATAGAGTAGGGATGGATTAGAACCCTATCACTTGCTGAAAGAAGTTAAATGGACTGATAGGCTGTTTTTTTAAAGTCAATGGCCCGGATTCACAAAGCACTTACGCCAACGTATCTCGAGATACGCCGCGTAAGTGTAAATAGCGCCATCATATCTATGCGCCATACCCACAAAACTAGATACGCCTGAAAATAGGCTTCATCTCACCGACGTAACTTGTCTACGCCGGCGCATATTTACGCTGGACGCATGTGGCGCTCCCATTGATTTTCTATTCAAATATGCAAATGAGGGAGATACAGCGATTCACGAACGTACGTGCGCCCGGCGTGCTTTCCAGCTCTCAAGGAAGGAGAGTCAGCGTGACCAGAAGTACGTTGATTGTGCGTGACCAGTGCACCTCGACGTACGTTTCGTGATTGCCACATCGCTTCCTGACGACGTGGCAATCACGAAACGTACGTCGAGGCGCACTGTCACGCACGATCAATGTACTTCCGGTCACGCTGACTCTTCTTCCTTGAGAGCTGGAACGCACGCTGTACGCCGCTCTTCAGGCTTCCAGCAAGCGGGGCCTGCCTCTCCACATACATTCAACGCCATTCAACCTCAGTGCCGGGGATAGGCACGATCCAAGTAAGAGGCCATTTGGCTTTGTTTTGTTCTTAAATTATTTTAATAAAAGGTATCATTCTATGGCGATCTTCCTCTTCTTCTTTTTTTGACCAAATCCATGTGGTGTGGAGAGTGGCAATATCAAGACAGCCAGAAGTTAGCCTGGAATCCATGGTTGATTTTATGCCTTATTTGACCTCCCTTTTAACTAAGGTGGTCAACATGTTGCGGTAAGGTGCCATCCATGTGCACTTTTGCGGTGATCTGTTTTATTTCTGGTGGAGGTGGAAATCTGTACTAATTAAGAGAAATCATCTTGAAAGTTCTAATTATCATCATTCACCTATGGACTTTTTTCTGCACATTAATTTAATTTAATGAATTTTTCTCCCAATTGGGAGTTTGCACTAATTATGGAAATTAATGTATTATTGTGGCATTATTAATATGTATATTTGGATTTATTCATCACTGTAGACGAATCACTGTTTAGTGACACAACTATTTATTTGTTTATATATAGTAGGTCAACACCTGCTAGCGCCCCCTTTTTCTTCACTCACTTGTTTACATATCACTGTAATTGTGGGGAGTAGCTCAGCATTTATATTGTTTAATATTGTTTATTATTCATTTATATTTGGTGCGAGATTTTACCCCCCACTGTATTAGCAAAAGTAAGTAAGGCATAGGACACACCCCTTGCCGCGTGCCCCTAAAAAGGAGAATTATACAAAAATGATTGGGTTAAACCCACAAGTTCTTTTCTTTTACCACTACTATTCTTTTATATATGCTGGATGAAAGGTTTAGCACTGCAAAACACTTTTTCATAGATAAATAGTGTATTTTATATACAAAATCAGAATAGACCAAAATGAGGGACAAATGAGGAGGAAAGATGGACAGAGGGACTTGGGGCCAAATGAGGGACAATGCCTCAAAATCAGGGAAAGTAGGAGCTATGCGTGTGCAAGGAAAAAGAGCAGCATATTTGCTTGCACATGATTGGATAATGGAAGTCTGCAGGGTTTCACCTCATTCTCTAAGCTATGGGGCAAATTCCCATGCAAAGGCAAAATAAACAGCCTCTCTATCTTTATTAAATCAACCCCCATCTGTCATGATTATGTTTTGTGTACATTATGTATTTTTTTTTAGATTCGGGCAGTGTAAGTATCTGAATTTGACTTGTTATTTATGATAAACAGACACAAGCTAAATATAATTCAGTAAGCCGGCCATACATTATACAAGTTTCTTATTCAATTTCCTTTAGATTTACCTTCAACTGTATGTAGTGCAAGGACCGGCTTGATTGCATACAAATTGAAAGTGTTTAGATTAGACCTCATATTATATGGATTTGGTAAATCTAAAGGAAAATTGTATAATTTGTGCAAGAAAATTGTATTTCCAGCCTTAGGGTTCACATCTACTTTTAAAAAATTAGTGTTATCTTTTTTTTTTTTTGGATATGGTACTTTTAAAGAAATAAAAAATATCCGATTATGTGATGGAGCAAAGAAAGGCTCTTATGTTTTTCATTGCCTTGTTCAGACTTTGTACCCAGGGGGTAGGAGTCTACGTGTGGCCTTAAGCGAGAAGGAAGCAGTGAGAAACATTTCTTTCTGTGTACAATAAACGCCATGTCCCCCAGGCCTATCATATTACTGGCTGTGATACTCTTAGAGATATCGCCCCTTCAGGTGCTGTCAGATATAATGAGCAGGGTCAGAGATCAGCCCTGTGAAGAGCGGCATGTCGGGTAATCTGGGGAATTCAGGACGTATCTTTATACCTTTGTACAAGGTGATACAGACGAGAAGGGTCAGGCCAGAGGTCGGCCTGCTCACACCTTCATGCAGGTATTTATGTGGCCTTCTCATTTCCACCGCCCTGGAGACGGAGGCCACTCGTAAAAATTACAAAATGAAAGACTTTTCTAGAACTTGGAGAACTGCAGTGGAATGCAGTGATACTATGAACATACATATTTTTAATTTCTAAAAAAAAAGTGAAGCCAGGGGGCTGGGGGGTGGAATGCTGCTTTTGACACACATATTCTCCTAATTGGAATAACGAAAAAAATTGCAGCTAATCACTACTTAAACTGTTTGGGCCAGATCCACATACATTTGGATGGGCGCAGCATATGTGAGATACGCTACGCCACTGTAACTTACGTTTTAATTATTTGAATCCACAAATAATTTGCGCCGTAAGTTACGGCGGCGTAGTGTATCTCTCGGCGCCTAATTGAAATCGGCGAGTAGGGGGCGTGTTTCATTTAAATGAAGCGCGTGCCCGCGCCGAATGAACTGCACATGTGCCGTCCCTAAATTTCCCACCGTGCATTGCACTAAATGACGTCGCAACAACGTCATTTTTTTAACTTAGACGTGAATTACGTCAATCCCTATTCACGGACGACTTACGCAAAAAAAAAAAAAAATTCAAATTTCGACATTGGGAACGACGGCCATACTTAACATAAAAAGTCTAACTTTACGCCGCAAAATACCAGCTTTAACTATACGCCGGAAAAAGCCGACTAGAGACGACGTAAGAGAATGCGAAGGCCGCGCATACGTTTGTGGATCGTCAGAAAAAGCTAATTAGCATACCCGAGGCGGAAAACGACGCAAACTCCACCCAGCGGACGCCAAAGTATTGCATCTACGATTCCGAAGGCGTACGAAGCCGTACGCCTGTCGGATCAAACCCAGATGCCGTCATATCTTGGTTTGAGGATTACCTGCTGGTATTAATACAGTATAGCTTACAAGATACACCAAAATCTAAAACACTATAAATTTTATGTTAAAAAGACATAAAAAAACACACGTAACAAAGATTAATCCAGTTATACACTACAGAAAATCAGTTACTGTCAAGTATAATTTTTCAATAACATGTTTCACGGCTGAATACTGCTTCTTCAGATTGACATATTGCCATTGCAAGTGATGGCCAACCAATAGACTAAGATTTGTTACGTATTTATGTCTTTTTAACTTTTTGCATAATAAAATGTATGGTGTTTTAGATTTTGGTGTATCTTGTAAGCTATATTAATAGTTGGCCCCCCTGGAAAACCCACTTGCCTTAATGCTTACTACACAACCTTCTATACCAGACATGAAATGCTCCTAGAATGGAAATTGCCTCCCACCCACAATGGGGAGGGCAATTTGGGGGTCCTACATTATACTCACTTATTCCAGAGCTGTCCTAAAAGTGTTTTTTTTTTACTTTTGCCCCTATTGTTGCTGATCACTATGCCATTAATGTTAGTTTTTTTTTTCTTAAGGTCTACTACCTGTAGGGTTAATGAAGACCTCCACATCCGTCCTACATTGCCGTGGCCAGGTACATCATATCCTCCCGCCCATTGGTGGAGTTAATGGGCAAATTGATTGCCATAACAATGGGGGTGGGAACTTCCTCTGACGCCATCATTGCTATGGCAACCTGCAATACACAGAGTGCACCATGCTGGGTAGCCAGCTACACCATATCCCAGAAGAAACTCTGAGCTGGCTTCAGATAAACACACTCAAGATGGGAGCTTACATGATACACAGGTTGCAGTGAGTACATTCGATTGACAAAGGAACTAAAATGATGACATATACAGCATATGCCAGTTTGAATTACAGAAGATGCGACTATAACAGAGGTGCTTATGATTAACCACTTAAGACCCCGACCAATATGCAGGTTAAGGACCTTGCCCATTTTTGCGATTCGGCACTGCGTCGCTTTAACTGACAATTGCGCGGTCGTGCGACGTGGCTTCCAAACAAAGTTGGCGTCCTTTTTTTCCCACAAATAGAGCTTTCTTTTGGTGGTATTTGATCATCTCTGCGGTTTTTATTTTTTGCGCTATAAACAAAAAAAGAGCGACAATTTTGAAAAAAATCAATATTTTTTACTTTTTGCTATAATAAATATCCCCAAAAAAGATATAAAAAATTTTTTTTTTCCTTTTTAGGCCGATACGTATTCTTCTACATATTTTTGGTAAAAAAAAATCACAATAAGCGTTTAAAAAATTGGTTTGTGCAAAATGTATAGTGTTTACAAAATAGGGGATATGGCATTTTTATAAATACTTTTTTTTTTTACTATTAATGGCGGCGATCAGCCAATTTTGACACATTTTTGGGATTTACACTGTCACGTGTTATTATTATATATTTTTTTTATGTTTAACCATATATTTCTCTGCACTTTATAATTTACATGCACCTAGTGGCATGATTAACACTTCAACGCATTGGTGGATTTTAGTGTTTTCCTTATAAGCGCTACACTTTTTTGTTTTTATTTTTGTATACAATATTGTTCTATTGTTGGTGCTGGCCGCTTTTTCACTTATTATTCTTTTTAGTAGTAGCGCAATTTTTTCTTCCTATTTATTTTTGGGACCATTGTCATTTTCACAGCAAAAAGTGCTATAAAAATTCATTGATTTCTGTGAAAATGACAATTGCAGTTTAGAAGTTCACCACTAGGGGGCGCTGTAGGGGTTAATTGTGACCTCATATGTGTTTCTAACTGTAGAGGGGTGGGGCTGGACGTGTGACGTCATTGATCGTCTTTCTCTATATCAGGGAACAGACGATCAATGACACTGCCACTGTGAAGAACGGGGAAGGTGTGTTTACACACACCTCTTCCCGTTCTTCAGCTCCTGTAACCGATCGCCGGACACCGGCGGCGATCGGGACCGCGGTCAGAGGTTCGGATCGGGTCGCGTGTGCGCGCGACCCACGGCTGGGCTCTTAAAGGCGACGTACATGTCTGTGCCTAGCCGTGCCATTCTGCCGATGTATATCGGCGTTAGGCGGTCCTTAAGTGGTTTAAAAAACAACCTGACCTGGAGCACCAATCAGTATGATGCGCAGAACTAACTATCTAGTTTTACTTTCTAATACTGGTCTCTTGAAATGTAGCATATGATTGTTTTCCTTATGTGACTGTCGTGTTTACCTGCACAGGGATGCACAGAGTATGGTTGGGGCCTTGCACCTACACCTGCAGACGCACAGATGGCACATTGGGAGCAGTGGCTGTGTCCATACAGCCACTGCTCCCAATAGACAATAGGCAGTCACAGGGGACACAGATTCATACACCCTCTTTCAATTAAACCTGAAGCCTAGTACACACCACTGGTTTTGGGGGATTTTTCCTTTCCTATTCAATAATAGGGGTGTTGGTAACAGACAAGGGTCTCCCTTATAGATGTCTCCTTTGTATTCCTGGACAAAGCCGTATATATACACGGGTTTTCGCCCAGGAGAGGCATTCTGGCGCAGTTTATCTGCGTGAGCCGGTCAGGAACCGGTTAAAGTTATACTTTTGACAACATAGTGTATATAATGTGACACAAGCGAAGAGCTTGATCTCATGAGATTTAAATTGCGCAACTGGGCGGAAAAATATCATCTGTGTAGCCCAATCCTCAAAGGTTGCCTTTTTAGTCTGGAAGTTTCTAGCCAGAAAATTTCTCTTTGAGAAGTGATTGCAAAGCTGTAGAAAGTGCAGAAGAGCAAAATATCCTTCTGCTATCCCATCCAAAATGTATTGTGTGCCAAAGAATCTGCCTAATTTCTAAATGAAATGACAGCTTTTAAGATAACAATTTTCTCCTTGTGGAGATATCTGAAAGTCAAATATTTTATAAATGGCATCATATTTCATAGAAATTGTGGTTTGTTTTGTGTTTTATATTAGAGAAAATTGAGTACTGTCCGTGATACTTTTTTTATTTGCACTAACATACAATTTTTCAGGACAAGCTTTCTTCAAGGTCCAAGCAGTACTGATTCACAATTTTTTGGGCAGAATGTTAAAACAATGTTCAAATAAAAAAAGTATCACGGACAGTACTCAATTTTCTCTATCACAATTGCACTAATACGGCTACAATCACGTCCAGTGTGTTTTATATTAAAGCGGGGGTTCACCCCAAAAAAATTGTTTTATTTTACACACATTAGAGCCAGCATAGTAAGGGCATTTACATTCGGCGTTTTTTTTTCTCTGTACATACTTTTATATTCTGTTTTTCTCCAGGGCTTCTGGGTTCCGATGACTGCAGGACTGGGCGGTCCTATCCTTCCGTTGGATGATTGACGGCTTGTGAAACAGGTGACCTGTTGCACAACGCGCGTCACCAGATGTTGGGAAATAGCCGAGCTGCAAGTCGGGACTATACGGCGCCTGCGCAGTCAGCTCTACACGGCGGGCGCAGGCGCCGTACAGGGGCCGACTCGCAGCTCGGCTATTTCCGGAAATCTGGTGACGCGTGTTGTGCGACAGGTCACCTGTTTCACAAGCCGTCAATCATCGAACCGAAGGATAGGAACACCCAGTCCCGCAGTCATCGGAACCCTGAGGCAGGGATAGGGACGCCCAGTCCCGGAGTCATCAGGACGCGGAAGCCCTGGACCAAATCAGAATATAAAGGTAAGTACGGAGAAAAAAATAAAAAAACCTGCCAATAGTATATGCCCTTACTATGCTGCCTCTAATGTTAAAAAATCGTTTTTCGGGTGAACCTCCACTTTAAAAAAGGGTCGGTCTAATAGTAACATTTATAGTCTGCGAACACTTTAATCAATATTATTTTCTTATTATAATTCTAGTAAATTGCTTTTGGAATTCTTAGCTTAGTTGCGCATTAAATTCATAAAGATTTTTTTTTCTTTTTCTGATTTTATAAAACACACCCAAATTACCTCACTGACATAGCTTGTTAACATGTTTTATTTCTTTTCAACATGAAATTTAGGGCATATTTGGTCTTTAAGTCACTTGTGTGGAATTTGGCTACACATATGGGGTCCCCTGTGAAAAGTTATTAAAACTGAGCTTTATTAAAATATGAAAGTGGACCCATAATTTCAATTTCAAGTTTGGCTTTCAAAGGGGATTCATTAGCACAGTTTAATGTGGCAATCAAAAAAAAAATGAACCCTTGGAATATAAGATTTGATGAGGCAGAACATTTTACATGTGTGACGGTGCCTGGGCGGGAGCTTGATAAGCATATCCTGCCCAATTCTGCCTCTGATTACCTACCTACATTGATGTTAGCATAACAGCTTGTATGTCCACTTATATGGCGGCTGACCCACAGCTACTCAGCATGATGGAATGAATAATAAAGGCATAAGAGCAGCTGCAGAATGCCTACTGTTAACCAAACATCATTCACTGGCTTGTCTCTCTGTTTAAAGCAACCTTTCGCAACCTTTTTTTATCCCAGAGGAACTCTTGAAATAATTTTCAGGGAACCCTTGCTGAATCTAATTCATTGGTGATCAGTGGGAAAAATGTCCCTTACATTGGTGGCTAATGGGAACAATGTCCCCCTTAAGGGTGCTTAAAAAGATAATGGGTTCGCCATCTGCTCTTAAAGGCAAGAAACCAACTATAACTATATAGACGCTAGCTTTAATTTAACCTTCAGTACTGGATAAGTGCTGAAGAGGTTGCAGCTTTACAAGGCTCCCACCTCCATGTGTGGAGGGAATGTCCTAAAATCAGACCGTTCTGGACTGAAACCCAGAAGCTGATTGGAGATGACCTCTGATCAGATGCAAGGTGACCCTGGGCTCTGTTTACTGCATTCCATTCCATCCTTTGTTAAGGCCTGTAAGAAAAAACGCTAAAAGTTTGATCCCTCTATTGGAAGCGGTCCCTAATACCCTCAGTCATCAATGAATTGCAAAAGTCAACTTGATCATGGAGGCTGACAAATGTATAAACCTCGGCCAAGGTAAATTTGATAGATTTTATAATATATGGGTGGCCTGGATGCACTTCACATCTACTCAAAGTCGTTCCTGATCTCTGTGCTACAGGACACAACACTTACAATAACCTCTGTATGTTGTTCAGATTGTTAAATAGGTGATGATCCAATTGCATCTGTGACCAAAACAGTGTTTAGTCACACACCTCTGAACCCTAATCCCCTGCCTCCCCACCCATCCCAATTTCATTGCCCTCTATTTGGTTACTCAAGTTCCAGTGTCCCTGTTTCCCTACCTCTCCACCCATCCCCATTCCATTGCCCTCTATTTGGTTACTCTAGTTCCAGTGTCCCTGATCCTCTACCTCTCCACCCATCCCTATTCCATTTCCCTCTATTTGGTTACTCTAGTTCCAGTGTCCCTGATCCCCAACCTTCCCACCCATCCCTATTCCATTGCCCTCTATTCGGTTACTCAAGTTCCAGTGTCCCTGTTCCCCTACCTCTCCACCCATCCCCATTCCATTGCCCTCTATTTGGTTACTCTAGTTCCAGTGTCCCTGATCCTCTCCACCCATCCCTATTCCATTGCCCTCTATTTGGTTACTCTAGTTCCAGTGTCCCTGATCCCCAACCTACCTCTCCACTTTCCCCATTCTATTGTCCTTTATTTGGTTACTTTAGTTCCAGTGTCCCTAATTCCCAACCTCCCCACCCATCCCAATTCCATTGCCCTCTATTTGGTTACTCTAGTTCCAGTGTCCCTGATCCCCAACCTCCCCACCCATCCCCATTTCATTGCCCTCTATTTGGTTACTCTAGTTCCAGTTTACCTGATCCCCTACCTCCCCATCCATCCCCATTCCATTGCCCTCTATTTGGTTACTCTAGTTCCAGTGTCCCTGATCCCCTACATCCCCACCCATCCCCATTCCATTTCCCTCTATTTGGTTACTCTAGTTCCAGTGTCCCTAATCCCCTACATCCCCACCCATCTCCATTCCATTGCCCTCTATTTGGTTACTCTAGTTCCAGTGTTGACACCTTAATGGTGTTTGGGGTATATTTATGCGAAAATCAGTAGAAATTGAAAACACCATGATTTCAGATCCATACCTGTTTTATTACTTGTTACACAGACAAAAAATGGGATTTGTGTTACATTGTCACACATTTGAACTATATACTAATTACTCATTGCTTCTGTAAAAGCAACATTGGTTCCTACTTTATTTTTATTTATTTTTTTATTATTTTTTATGTAGCCACCTGGAAAGTCAAAATGTTCTAAAATTAAAATAAAAGATTATATGAAAAAAAAGAGAATTTGGTTCTTTGCTTGTGACCCCATTACTCAGCTCCAGCGCAGGGAACCCCTAGCAACCTCTAGGGGAACCCAAGTCTTCCATGAAACCCTGGTTGAGAGTGGTTGATTTAAAGGATAAGGTTGTCTGAGTCTAGGTCTGCTTTAACTTAAATGTGAACTCCAGACAAGCAAGCACATGCAGAGGTGGAATACAAACAAGGGCAGAATCAGAATTCAGATTGGATGCAGAATTTAAATGACAAAGTTCCTAGGACTTTTGTCACATTACCAAGATGGGAGACAGCCAGAAGCAGCCTTTTCTCCAACAAAGGCAAAAATTGCAGCCTTTTGAATCCCGGCCAAATGTCAATTTACTTTCTTATGAGACTGAGGTCAGTAAGGCCACTTCCAATGGACAGTGGAAACGTTTCTAAAGCTAAGCAATGACGTCAGAATATGTCACACCCAACACAAAGGAAAACGAAATCAGAGAATGGCACCGAAGAGGCTTTTTTGGGAAATAAAGGTAATAGCAGACAACTTATGGTGTCTTCTCTAAGGCCGCGTACACACGGTCTATCCAAACCGATGAGAATAATCCGACGGACCGTTTTCATCGGTTCACCGCTGAAGTGGCCTGATGGTCTGATGTACGTACACACCATCAGTTCAAAAACAGATCAGGTCAGAACGCGGTGACGTAAAACACACGACGTGCTGAAAAAAATGAAGTTCAATGCTTTCAAGCATGCGTCGACTTGATTCTGAGCATGCGCGGGTTTGGAACCGATGCTTTTGTGTACTAACCATCGGTTTGGACCTATCGGGCAGCGGTCCATCGGTTCGATTTTAAAGCAAGTTCTAAAATTTTTGACCGAAGGACAACGGACCGATGGGCCGTACACAGGATCGGTTTGGACCGATGAAACTGGACTTCAGTCCGTTTTCATTGGTTTGGACCGACCGTGTGTACGCGGCCTTAGACAGGACTTTTACTTTAAGATGGAGTACAGGATCACTTTAAATAAGCAGAAGTCCCTCTTGGAATTGTCAGAAGTAGATATATGCATACAGTACACATACCACTTCTAGAGAAACGGAGTACAATAAACCCGCTTATATTTCAATCATGGGGTTAGTTCTCTTCATTTTGTCACGCCGCAGGAAAGTGGGGTTCATTTCTTCACAAAGTCCTTGTAGTCACTCAGAAATACATATCTGGAATATTTTTCTCACCGATGCAGACAGAAGATTACTGTTTCTGCGCACATTCTCAGCCTGCGGCGCTAGAACCTTACGAATTGGTCCCTGATAAGAAACAGCTGCTTGCATCTACTTGTTTACCGTAACCAAGATGGAATTAAACTTGGCAGATGTTTCTCATATTCACCTTTCCCTGCAGACCTGGCACCAGTGAGACAAGGATGATTGACAGCAGTAGGAAACTGCCAGTCTATATCATCACCATAGTATAGAAGAATAAGAATATATTAGTATTTTTTGCTGCCCTCATTCCTCTAACTGCCAGAAAGGTGCATTAACTTGTATTTTTCAGCATATTTCGGCTACCTATAAATCGTGAGCATTGGCAAAGTATAGCTGTTTTGAATAAAACATAATCCCAAGAATCACTTTTTTTTTAATGCAAAGTTTGCTAGTAGTGTGTTCAGGTGACTTTTCCTTTACCCATGCATGACAAAGTAAAGCAGTACTTATGTAGTCAGCCATATGTCTGAGGGTCAGGGCACCACATCCCACCAATTAAATGTAAAATATGTATGTACAAAAATGGGATGTTTAAGGTGCCATAATAAATATAACAAAATATTCATAAATGTACATTTTTATTGTAGTATATTAATTTAAAAACCATACATTCATAAAAACCATAGTACAACATCCATGTGGCCATAGCATAAGTGCAGTGACTTCTGTTTAACATGTTTCAACAAAGACTGGCTTCTTCAGGAGGCTTGTGAAGTATCGCATAAAGTATCTCCGTGGTGCTCAAAAGCATATGGTGAATCGGTATATGGATAAACACACACCAAAAGAATCACGTAAGAGGAAGGGATACAGCCAGTATGAGTCAGCCGCTTAGGTCTGTGCCATGCACCATGATAAGCTCCATGTGAGCAGCTGAAATATCTGTGTATTTGCCTCTTTTGAGCTGACTGCTTAGTGTGATAATATATGCCTTATTATATTTGAAAAGCCAGCTGTCTTTTGACTGTGTGGACCAGCTAGCTTGGATTCCAAGTCTGAGCAAATTATCTACCATCTCTTTCTTCTTATTTTTTGACCTAAGCGGCCTACCTGAGTATTGTTGCTGACCATGCCCATCCCTTTATGACTACAGTGTACCCATCTTCTGATGGCTCCTTCCAGCAGGATAATGCTCCATGTCGCAAAGCTCAAATCATCTCACCACTGGTTTCTAGAACATGACAATGAGATCCCTGTACTCCAATGGCTTCCACAGTCACCAGATCTCAATCCAATAGAGCACCTGTGGGAACGGAAGATGCGCATCATGGATGTGCAACCAACAAATCTACAGCAACTGCATAATGCTATAATGTCACTATGGACCAAAATCTCTGGGGACTGTTTCCAACACCTTGTTGAATCTATGCCATGAAGAATGAAGGCAGTTCTGAAGGTAAAAGGGGGTCCAACCCGGTACTAGCAAGATGTACCTAATAAAGTGTCCGGTGAGTGTATATGTCCCAGGGTGGAAACGCGGATAGTTCAGAGTCAGGGACTAAACTTTGCAGAAGTGTGTTGACCTGACAGTGAAGCTTCCTAGGTATTTGCAAATCCATGCAACAAAAGCGTCTGTTTTTAATCTAAATGTTGAAACCGTTTAATTAGACTTTTTGTGCTGACTAGCTGGATCAAGTGCTGGAGAATTTTTGTATTCTCCTTCAGAAAGGACTCCAGCACCCCATTAAACACATTTCCAGAGGTTTAATAAAATATTTTCTTTTCTGGTTGAAGAGTAATGTCCCATTTCCTCCCTGATTTTTACTGCCTGTGTTTTATCACCGTTCCCAGTCCCATCAGAACCCCATCTAAATGAACCATTTTAATGCTTTTAAAAGACTTCTCAAGTCAGAATGAGGTTTCATCTAAGTGTTCAGACTAGATAAACTCCAATTTTATTTGCTTTTCTGTTTATTGTACTGAGCGTGGATCATTTCCTGAAGTGAAAGTTTCCATTCATAACATCCCATGTGAGAGAGACTCCGGTATGTAGAAGTATATGTTTATATAGTTAAACCTAGTTAAACAAATCTTAATTTTCTGCTTAAGGCAAAGTAGACAGGTGTCTACTGACAGAATTAACTTTGTTTTCTCCTCTGCATTTTGTTAATATGTTATTAATGTTATTATTATTTTAAATATTGCACATAATGAGATGTCGAAAAGATGGCAAACTGTTGGTCTTCAAGAGACACTACAAGTTGTATTGCATCTGTGTTAATAAGGTATAGCACAAAGCAATATAAACACTGTACCATAGGTGTGCGCAGCCTATTACATTAGGATGTGCACCCCAAAGCTCAAACACACATGCGTATATATATATATATATATATATATATATATATATATATATACTGTATATATATATATATACAGTTGCAATAAAAAGTATGTGAACCCTTTTGGAATGATATGGATTTCTGTACAAATTGGTCATAGAATGTGATCTGATCTTTATCTAAGTCACAACAATAGACAATCACAGTCTGCTTAAACTAATAACACACAAAAAATTAAATGTTACCATGTTTTTATTGAACACACCATGTAAACATTCACAGTACAGATTATATTTGCAAGTACACTTCTTTTTCTAATAAATATTGTTTTTAAATACTACACTATAAGAGCTTGTCTTCTTCTTGCTTAAAGCGGGAGTTCACCCTATCAACGAAGAAAAAAAAAAAAATTTTTCTTTTACCATAAAATCAGGCATTGTAGCGCGAGCTACAGTATGCCTGTCCCGAATTTTTTACCCCCGTACTCACCTTGTACTCGTAGATCGAAGATACCGGGGAATGGGCGTGCCTATGGAGACGGAGGATGATTGACGGCCGGCTCTGGCGCGTCACGCTTCTCCGGAAATAGCCGAAATAGGCTTGGCTCTTCATGGCGCCTGCGCATAGCCTGTGCGCAGGCGCCGTGAAGAGCCGAGACCTACTCCGGCTGTCTTCGGGGAGAGTGACGTGCCAGGGCCGGCCGTCAATCATCCTCCCTCTCCATAGGCACGCCCATTCCCCGCAGGAGCCGAAATCTACGATGTCCGATTACAAGGTGAGTCCGGGGTTAAAAAAATCGGGACAGGCATACTGTAGCTCGCGCTACAATGCCTGTCTCGATGGTAAAATCAAGCCAGTGAGGGTGAACTACCGCTTTAATACGAGTCGGCGTTCTGCATGGGGGATTGCTGCTGTTGGTGAGATGAGCTCTGTTTGATATACTGGGAAGTCATCACCCATCCATCTATTTGGGTTTTCTCCCCTAAATCGTAGCCAGACCTCCTTGTTTTGAGGTCGGAGGATCTGGTAAGCAGTTGGCAACTGTGGGTGCACACAAGTGGGGAAGAATCTATCCATCCGTGGGAATATTTGGATCGCTGTATCTGCAAGTTTTCCCTCATTTATGGACTTTTGCACTTAACACTTTTTAATTATTTGGGCCTTGCTTTCTTGAACACATATATGATTTTTGTAGATTTTCTATGAATTTTATCTTTATTATTTATATATGTATTTTTGTGTATATTGTGTATTTTTTGTAATGCACTACAGCTCGTTCGGCCGTACTTCTCCTGTGAATCACAGGAGTGCAGGTTGTACTTCTGCACTCCTGTGACCCGTTTTCAGCAGACAGCAGGAAGCCCTCACAAAGCCCGTCCAGGCTCAGGAAAGATCGCGATCTGCCTACATGCCTGGACCGGCACCCGTCTCAGCTACTCAGTGAGCCGCTGGGAGCCTAAGCTGGCTGCTTCCGCTCCCTCCCCATCCACAGCCCAGCGCTCCAGTGAGCAGAAGGGGGTAGAGCAGAGAGCCCTGAGAACCGAGCGGTCAGTGGTGTTTGATCACTCGGTTCTTAACCTTAGTGCTGGCAGGGGGGCTGATGCTACATTCACCTAGGTAAGTATGTTAAAAAAAAATCCCATTCTTCTCTTTTAAAGAGTGTTGTGAAATTATCTGGACGTGTTTAAGATGGTCTGTGATAATTATAAAGAGCGTAGTAGATTCTGATTAAATAAATCTGTCTTGTGGTATCCCGCCAATTGGCACATGATGTACTTGTTGGTAAAGTTTCCATAAATCTGTCCTAGAATAGTCCCAGAAGAATTCTAACTCCAATACAATTTATTCCAGTATAGGAGAGGTCTTTATACCTGCACTTTCCTTATTTGGGTCGCAGAATTAGAAAAAGAAGCGGCAGCCAAAAGCATATTCAGGCTGATTGCTGTCACGTTTTAGTAGAACTGTTTATAAACTGCTAAATCAGAGGAGTTGCAAGAACAATGTTTAAACCACGAAGATTGATTGCTCTCAATTTTTCACAAACCTTTGTTCATATTACATTTTACCGTATTTATCTGGGTATTGCGCGCTCCGGCGTATAGCGCGCACCCCTAAAGTGGACCCGCATTCCTGTGGAAAAAAGATTTTTGTACTTACAGTTTTGGTGTCTTGCACGGCGTCCATCGGTGGCCTCGTCGGGTCCGGCGTCCGTCTGCGGCTTCGGGTGTCCTCTTCGTCGGGTCCGGCGTCCTTCTGCGGCGTCCTTCCCGCTCGATCCCCGCTTTCCCGCGCCGAGTTTGAATACTGCGCCGGCATATACCGAGCGCAGTACACCCGTGTATAGTCGGGCAGGCTCGGCTACTCTCGCGCTCACGTCCTGGACGTACAGGACGTGAGCGCGAAAGGAGCCGAGCCTGCCCGACTATACATGAGTGTACTGCACTCGGTATATGCCGGCGCAGTATTCAAACTCGGCGCGGGAAAGCGGGTATCGGCGTATATCGCACACCCACGATTTTGCCCTGATTTTCAGGGCAGAAAAGTGCGCGGTATACGCCGATAAATATGGTAATTATAAGTGCATTATATTGCCAAAAGTATTGGATCGCCTGCCTTTACACCCACATGAAATTTAATGGCATCCCAGTCTTAGTCCATAGGGGGTGAATATTGAGTTGGCCCCGCCCTTTGCAGCTATAACAGCTTCAACTCTTCTGGGAAGACCGTCCACAAGGTTTAGGAGTGTCTATGGGAATGTTTGACCATTCTTCCAGAAGCGCATTTGTGAGGTCAGGCCCAGATGTTAGATGAGAATGCCTGGCTCACAGTCTCCGCTCTAATTCATCCCAAAGGTGTTTTATCAGGTTGAGGTCAGGCCAATCAAGTTCCTCCACCCCAAACTCGCTCATTCACACAATATTGCAAAAAGTATTGGGCCACCCTCCAAATCATTTGGTTGGGGTTATGGTGTGGGGTTCTTTTTCAGGGGTTGGGCTTGGCCCCTTAGTTCCAGTGAAGGGAACTCTTAAAGTGGAGTTCCACCCAAAAGTGAAACTTCCGCTTAATCCACTCCTCGCCCCCTTACATGCCACATTTGGCATGTCATTTTTTTTGGGGGGGGGAGTGGGGGCTTCAGGAGGAGTGGGACTTCCTGTCCCACTTCCTCCTTCCGCCGAGGGGCTGCTAAGGCAAATAGTCTAGTCGCCTTTCTGCAGCCCCTCCCTATAGGCGATCGCCTGGGACACGTGACAGGTCCCAGGCGATCGCCTGTCCAATTGGATGGCGCAGCGCAGTGACGCTCGCACATGCGCAGTGGGTGCCCGGCCGTTAAGCCGAAAGCTGTCACGGCCAGGTGCCCACACTTGGAATGAAGACGCTGGAACGCTGGAGCAGGTGAGTGTAAGTTTATTAAAAGCCAGCAGCTACACTTTTTGTAGCTGCTGACTTTTAATAAACATAAAAAATGACTGGAACACCCTTTTAAGGCATCAGCATAAACATTTTGGACAATTTCCTGCTCCCAACTTTGTGGGAACAGTTTGGGGACGGCCCCTTCCTGTTCCAACATGACTGCGCAGCAGTGCACAAAGCAAGGTCCATAAAGACATGGATGAGCGAGTTTGGGGTGGAGGAACTTGACTGGCCTGCACAGAGACCTGACCTCAAACCGATAGAACACCTTTGGGATGAATTAGAGTGGAGACTGCGAGCCAGGCCTTCTCGTCACAAATGCGCTTCTGGAAGAATGGTCAAACATTCCCATAGACACTCCTAAACCTCGTGGACGGCCTTCCCAGAAGAGTTGAAGCTGTTATAGCTGCAAAGGGTGGGCCAACTCAATATTGAGACTGGGATGCCATTACAATTCATGAGCTTGTAAACGCAGGAAGCGTCCCAATACCTTTGGCAATATAGTGTTATTTTTTGCTATCCTCCCATTGTATTGGGAAGACTAATAATTGAACAACAATGTAAAATTGTGTTGGCCAATCCTTTCATCTCTTTATTTCCTGTAAATCCTATAAGCAGATCCTGTTGGTAAATCTTGTTTCATTAGTAATATAATCTGAAAATGTACTGTTGGTTTTTTTTTAACCTCAGACTTGAAAATTCCTAGAACTGAGATTGTGAAAAGAGAGAAAAAATATATTTTCTGCAGTTTTCTTACAAGAGAAACTGAAGTGTTTGAAAACGAAGGCCAGAGGTTGAACAGTCAACAGAGAGAAATGCTTATTCCAATAATAACACGCATTTTGCTGGATTGGTGGTTTTCGCTGCAATAGTTTGGGCGTCTGGGTATTGGGTGAAAAAGATATGGTACATTGTCCTTTATCGCCAAGATTTTTCTAGATAATCTTGGCTTTATAATAGGCAGTAATATTATTTATTTAGTATAGCGGGGAAAGGTTAAAAATACTGGAAGGCTTTTTATTTATTTTTCTGCAACCCCATAATAGTTTTCTAGGTGACAGAGCTTAGAAAAAAAAAACAGAAAGTGAGGGCCTATCTAATTTCTTGAGGACCTAATATACCCAGACAGTACGAATAGCCCCCAAATGATCTATTTTTGGAAAGTAGACAGTCCAAGGTATTTAGTTAGAGGCAAGGCACAGTTTTTTTATGTTGTATTTTTTTTAAAATTAAATTAAAAGGGTTGTAAAGGTAAAAAATGTTTTCCCTAAATAGCTTCCTTTACCTTAGTACAGTCCTCCTTCATTTACCTCATCCTTCCATTTTGCTTTAAAATGTCCTTATTTCTTCTGAGAAATCCTCACTTCCTGTTCTTCTGTCTGTAACTCCACACAGTAATGCGAGGCTTTCTCCCTGGTGTGGAGAAAGCCTCTTGATGGGGGAGGGGGCGAGCAGGAGGGTCAGGACGCTATCTACTTTGCAGATAGAGAAAGGAGCTGTGTGTTAGTGGGTGTCCTGACTCTCCTGCTCACCCCCTCCCCCCTCAAGAGGCTTTCTCCACACCAGGGAGAAAGCCTTGCATTACTGTGTGGAGTTACAGACAGTAGAACAGGAAGTGAGGATTTCTCAGAAGAAATAAGGACATTTAAAAGCAAAATGGAAGGATGAGGTAAGTGAAGGAGGACTGCACTAAGGTAAAGGAAGCTATTTAGGGATTTTTTTTTTTTACCTTTACAACCCCTTTAAATAAAAAAAATATCAACATTTTTGTTTTTTTACATACCAGTGCAGTGTCATCATATGGCTGGTGTGGCTGTTATATCGACTGGTGACAGTAAGGGCCCTTTCACACCCATGGATCCCGTGAGGATCCGTTCCTTATACTTCCGCTTGCTCAGCGGGGATCGCTCTGTTGATCCCTGCTGAGCCGGCAGATGACAGGGCGGTCCTCGCACACTGTGCAGGGACCGCCCTGTCAGATCTCCGCTCTCCTCTCTGGGGGGATCGGATGAACACGGACCATCTGTGCGCGTGTGAGAATCTGCCGTTTCCCGCGCGCATGCGCATGTGTGCGCGCCGGATGCATTCTAACAGTTCTCTGACACAGTGCCAGCACCCACCCAGTGCAGGGGAGGTGAATTCCCTGGATTGCTACCTGGAGCAGTATATTACCTTTAATTATTTTACAGATTGTAGGTCAGAGGAAACATGCTTTTGAAAAAAAACTTCTATGATAAAAACAGATCTATGAATAAAACTTGTGGAAACGCACAAAAAAAAACGCACAGAAGCACAATTGACTGCAAATGCAATTTATATGCATTGTAGTGTGAATGGGTCCTTAAAGAGGAGTTCCACCTAAAAATGGAACTTCCTCTTAACCCACTCCTCGCCCCCTTACATGCCACATTTGGCATGTCATTTTTTTGGGGGGGAGTGGGGGCTTCAGGAGAAGGGGACTTCCTCTCCCACTTCCTCCTTCCGCCGAGGGGCTGGAAAGGCGATTAGCTTAATCGCCTTTTCACAGCCCCTCCCTGTAGGCAAGCGCCTGTCCAATCGGACGGCGCCGCTCGCGCATGCGCAGTGGGTGCCCGGCCGTGAAGCCGAAAGCTGTCACTGCCGGGTGCCCACACTAGAAATGAAGACGCCGGCCGGCGAGGGGGGGCGAGGAGCGGACCCCCGGCTGGCGAGGAGCTGGAGCCGTGGAGCAGGTAAGTGTCTGTTTATTAAAAGCCAGCAGCTACACTTTTTGTAGCTGCTGACTTTTTTTTTTTTTTTAAAAGGTTTTTATTATCAGCCATATACACGATTACAGGAGATGACATTGCATAGAAATGACAAGTAATCATAAAAGAAAAATAGTCAGAGAATTAGAGGAGATATAAAATTCCCCACAATACATTTCCATAACCTTCAAAATGACAGAGAACAATCCTAACATGGATTCTCCTAAAGTGCATAGAGCATTTTAATCAACTTGGAACCAGTCATCGTAAGTTCGCCCTCCGGTCTGAAAGCTTCTAAGCAGTATAATTAGTAGCTGCTGACTTTTAATAAACTTAAAAAATAGGTGGAAAACCCCTTTAAAGATGGGCAAAATAATGAAAGATCCTCTCTGCGTTCACACCTTCCAGCAAGATGTCTCCAGTAACAAAGGACCATTCGATAAAGAAAGCAGGAGCGAGAGCCGTGATAGTTCATCAGCAGAAGGTTTTTGTGAGACCCCCCAAAAAAACAATGAAAATTATTGTTTATAGAAGCTATTTATTCCTCTAATGTATTATTTCTCTTTTTTAGAAGGGACGAGATCCTGCTGCAAAAAACGTGAGTGCAATGCCTAGTCACATGATCCTTTTGCAAATCAAGACATATGCAAATTTACAGTGCTGTGACACCTCAACTGAAAACAGACCTATCACCCCCACACCCACCCCAGCCCAGAAATGTCTGGAAAACAGATCCATGCTGGCTCTGGACAGCTAGTGGGTGGACGTCATCTATCACATCCAGCAACACATCGTCATAAGGAATGATGTCACTGTCCCCAGGGGCCAGATGGAATATTAGCGATGTATTGGCTTGTTAGTGTGACCTGACAATGTGAACGTCTCCATGCAGTAACTTGCAGACAGTCTGTAGGAGGATTCGTTTTTTATGAAAATTGGAAAACTTTTACACACTGTTAGGGAGTTCTGGTAATAAATATGCACGTGCCAAGGGTTACTTGAGATGATCTGATCTGCAACATGAGTACAAAGTAACTACCGGCCTTTATAAAGGGGTCTATACCTTAAAGCGAAACTGGGGGGGCCCAAAAAGTTTAATTTAAATATATTCATTAATAGCCACAAAGGACATAAATCCACTCTGTGTGAACCAAATGCCTTTAACTACTTAAAGGGGTTGTAAAGGTACAATTGTTTTCCTAAATAGCTTCCTTTACCTTAGTGCAGTCCTCCTTCACTTACCTCATCCTTCCATTTTGCTTTTAAATGTCCTTATTTCTTCTGAGAAATCCTCACTTCCTGTTCTTCTGTCTGTAACTCCACACCGTAATGCGAGGTACACTTAAATCTAGCTAATATACGACCGCCGGCGTATCTTAGCTGTCTATTTACACCGGCCGCTAGGGGCGTGTACGCTGATTTACGCCTAGAATGCGTAAATCAGCGAGATACGCCTATTCACGAACGTACGCTTGCCCGTCGCAGTAAAGATACGCCGTTTACGTAAGGCGTTTTCAGGCCTAAAGATATTCCACCAAAAAGATGGCGCAGCCAATGTTAAGTATGGACGTCGGAACTGCGTAAAATTTTTACATCGTTTGCGTAAGTCGTCCGTGAATGGGGCTGGGCGTAATTTACGTTCACGTCGAAACCAATAAGTCTTTGCGGCGTAATTTGGAGCATGCGCACTGGGATACGTCCACGGACGGCGCATGCGCCGTTCGTTCAAAACGTCATTTACGTGGGGTCATGCTTTATTTGCATAAAACACGCCCACCTCTTCACAATTTGAATTAGGCGCGCTTACGCTGGCACATTTACGCTACGCCGCCGTAACTTAGGACGCAAGTGCTTTGTGAATACAGCACTTGCCTCTCTAACATTTACGGCGGCGTAGCGTATATGAGATACGCTACGCCTGCCTAACGTCAGGCACTTCTTCCTGAATCCAGCTAACTGACTCTGACACAAAACAAAAACGTTTATTTTAATAGTACCTAAAACATATTGACCTTGACCTTTGACCAGCGACATTTAAAAAAAAAAATAACATAAAGATAACATAGATCAATTCTTGATCTAGGTTAGGGTCAAGGTCAGTGTCAAATGTCAACTCTAATCCTGACACTAACCTAGATTTAGCCTTAATCTGTTTATGTTATTTTTATGTTATCTTTTTTTCTTTATATACAGAATTAAAACATTTTTATATATATTCTTCTCCCTCTAACTAGAAGAAAACAATACAATGGGGGTTATTTACGAAAGGCAAATCCATTTTGCACTACAAGTACAAAGTGCACTTTAAATTGCACTGGGACCGTGTTTCCGGGAGGACGTACATTGACGCCCTCCCCGAAATTCAGGCCCGCGCTGTAGCCGCCTTTCAGCTATAGTGCGGGCGCGAGGTGGTTATAATGTCTGCGGGCCGGGCACACGTAAATTCATCACGTGCACTGACGGGCCGAATATTTAGCGGCGGTGGGCCGGGTGCAGCCCGCGCACTGTAGGTTGCTGACCCCTGACCTAATGCATGCAGATGGCGTCCTAAATTTGAACCCAAGATACCAATGCAGCCAGGCAGACGTGTTCAAGTCAGAGGATCAAAACGACAACCAGGCAACCAACAGGTCCTCTTTTTCCTATGTCTGTGTATTATTTGGGGCTTGCAACGTGTACCAAACATTGACTAATGCATGGATAGGCTGAATCGCCCTTGCATGAAATGTTTTGTTATAGTGCTATGCGTGGGTTTCTTATTCCACATATTGGGGAATTTAGATGAGATAATAGCACATTCCCTGCGCTGCCATAATTTATGAAATGCTCCTTCAAGAATGATTTGGAATGAGAGAATATTTTATCTAGGACTCTTTCTCTATCTGTCTCTGGTTGTTAATGGAAAGTCTTTGCCCAATCTGCCAGGCACTCTGCATTCCAGGAGATAACATGGAGATTATCCAGAGCTCAGGCCTGTGTGGGAGAAGTGTACAGAGAAGGAGAGCTGACTCTGCGCTCAC
Source organism: Rana temporaria (assembly GCF_905171775.1). NCBI lineage: Eukaryota > Metazoa > Chordata > Amphibia > Anura > Ranidae > Rana > Rana temporaria. Next base: position 136,534,132 of record NC_053498.1, read on the forward strand.
CTCTCCGGGCAAACCGCTGTTACACTCTGCAGCAGTTTAGGTTCACTATACACAAGTTTTTGTGCGGTTTGACAGGAATTTCCCTAAATGTGAAGGACAGTTGTAATATTCCAAATACAAAATTACCTTTATTGATTTAACAGGAGTTAGGGATGACCGAAATCAAGAGTTTTCAATCCCCTGAAATTTTGCAAAGAATTGAGATGTGTTGGCAAAGTTTTGCCAATGTGGCAAAATGAATCTGAATCAATGCGGTAGGTGACATTTTGGTGGATTTTAACCACTTCAGCCTCGGAAGAATTTACCCCCTTCCTGACCAGAGCATTTTTTTCCGATTCGGGACATTATGTTTCGGTCCATCCGACACCGCCAGTTTGCACCTCAGTGTGTTCAAGAGCTCAGTGATGCTCTGGTCCAGATCTGGGAGGAAATACCCCAGGGCACCATCCATCGTCTTATTAGGAGCATGCCCTGATGTTGTGAGGCATGCATACAAGCACTTGGGGGGCCATACAAACTACTGAGGACCATTTTGTGTTGCTGAAATGAAATTTCAGCAAAATGGACTAGGCTGCTGCATAATTTTTTCACTTAGATTTTCGGGGTATCTTTGAATTCAGCCCTCTGTAGGTGGATAATTTTCATTTCCATCAAAGGATGTGCCACCCTTTCATTCCTAACACATTACCCCGTCCATATCAGTATAGATATCCAGCATGAGATTTTTGCCCATTGAGATCTGATATGTTTTCAAAGTGTTCCTTACATTTTTTTGAGCAGTGTTTATCTTACTTAAACACAAGGGGCCAGATTCACATAGAGATACGACGGTGTATCTCCTGATACACCGTCGTATCTCTGAGTTAGGCCGGTCGTATCTATGCGACTGATTCATAGAATCAGTTACGCATAGATATGCCTAAGTTCCGACAGGTGTAACTGTGTTACACCGTCGGATCTTAACTGCAATTTAAAAATGGCCGCTGGGGGCGTTCTCGCTGATTTACGCTGAGAATATGTATATCAGCGAGATACGCCAATTCACGAACGTATGCGGGCCCGACGCAGTCACTTTATGTTGTTTACGTAAGTGTTTTCCCGGGGTATACTTACCCCTGCTTCTATGAGGCGCAGCCAATGTTAAGTATGGCCGTTGTTCCCGCGTCCAATTTTTTTTTTTTACGTTTGCGTACGTCAATTCACAAAACCGCTCGTCACAAGTTACGCTCACGTCAAAACCAATGACGTCCTAGCGACGTCATTGGGAGCAATGCACGCCGGGAAAATTCGCGCACGGCGCATGTGCAGTTAAATCGGCGCGGGGACGCACCTGATTTAAATGCTACACTCCCCCTAGCCGCGGAATTTGAATTCCGCTGGGGGATTTAAGATAGGCCGCCGCAAGTTTGGAGGTAAGTGTTTTGTGAATTACTCACTTGCCTCTCAAACCTGCGGCGGCGGATCTTAAATCAGATAGATTACGCGGATCTAAAGATCCGCTGATCTATCTGAATCTAGCCCACTGACTCTGACACAAAACAAAAAAGTTTATTTTAATAGTACCTAAAACATATTGACCTTGACCTTTGACCAGCGACATTTAAAAAAAAAAACATAAAAATAACATAGATCAAATCCGTTGTTCCCGCGTCCAATTTTTTTTTTTTACGTTTGCGTACGTCAATTCACAAAACCGCTCGTCACAAGTTACGCTCACGTCAAAACCAATGACGTCCTAGCGACGTCATTGGGAGCAATGCACGCCGGGAAAATTCGCGCACGGCGCATGTGCAGTTAAATCGGCGCGGGGACGCACCTGATTTAAATGCTACACTCCCCCTAGCCGCGGAATTTGAATTCCGCTGGGGGATTTAAGATAGGCCGCCGCAAGTTTGGAGGTAAGTGTTTTGTGAATTACTCACTTGCCTCTCAAACCTGCGGCGGCGGATCTTAAATCAGATAGATTACGCGGATCTAAAGATCCGCTGATCTATCTGAATCTAGCCCACTGACTCTGACACAAAACAAAAAAGTTTATTTTAATAGTACCTAAAACATATTGACCTTGACCTTTGACCAGCGACATTTAAAAAAAAAAAACATAAAAATAACATAGATCAAATCTTGATCTAGGTTAGGGTCAAGGTCAGTGTCAAATGTCAACTCTAATCCTGACACTAACCTAGATTAAGCCTTAATCTATTTATGTTATTTTTATGTTTTCAATCCCCTGAAACTGCAAAGAATTGGGATGTGTTGGCAAAGTTTTGCCAATGTGGCAAAATTCATCTGAATCAATGCGGTAGGTGACATTATGGTGGGATGTGTTGAAAAAGAAGGATCAACACTGCAAATATTGACTTCAGTATACCATGGTAACAGGTGACAAAAAGATCTGAAAACACCGAAGCAGCAGACTTTGTAAAAAATTTCATTTATATTTGTGTCATTCTCAAAACTTTTGGCCAAGGGATGTACACTACTTTTAACAGTACCCTTCACTGGAAACACCTGAACCCCAACAGTTGAAGTGGTGTCAAAATACTTTGGCTATATAGTAAATGTGATGGTCAAGTATCCACACACTTTTCGCCATTTACTCGAAATCAGCAATTCTCAACCAGGGTTTCATGGAACAATAGGGTTCCTCCAGAATTTGCTAGGGATCTCTTGACCTGTGACTAATTGATCTCCCATTTAATGGTGTCTATATAGTTCCTGGACCAGCACCACCTGGTGGAGCCAGTGACATGACATCAGTTATCCTTTTAGCTGGCATTCTAACCATTAGGGGGCATTCTTCTTACTTACTACCAATGTAAAGGGCTGTTGTTCCCACTGACCGTTAATTAATTGATTTTAGCTTGGATTTCCTGGGACTTTAAATCTATTTCAAGAGTTCCTCCAGGGGTAAGAAAGGGTAACAAAGGCTTGTCTAAATGAAAATATGTTAAAATTATGTAAATATGTTCTTAGTGGCTATTTACAGAACATATGGTCTCTGCTGAAGTACTGTCAATTTGCATCTTAGGCCTCGTACATACGGACGGACTGTCTGATGAAAACGGTCCGCCGGACCGTTTTCATCGGACATGTCCGCTGCCGGATTTTGGTCTGATGGTTGTACACACCATCAAACCAAAATCCCCGCGGACAGGATACGCGGTGACGTCGCCGCGACGACGTGCGCGACCCTGGAAGGTCAATGTTTCCACGCATGCGTCAAATCACTTCGGACGCATGCAAGGGCTTTTGGCCGAGCGGACATGTCCGGTAAGTCGTACAGACGACCGAACATGTCCGACGGACAGGCTTCCAGCAGACATGTTTCTTAGCATGCTAAGAAACATTTGTCCGCTGGAAACCTGTCCGATCCGCCGGAAAATTGTCTGGTCGGACGTACAGACGACCGAACATGTCCGCTGAAACTGGTCTGCGGACCAGTTTCAGCAGACATGTTCGGTCGTGTGTACGAGGCCTTACAGTCTTCTAACAATAGTCTCCAAGGTCCTCTGCATAAAGCAGAGAGCAGAATGTACCCTTCCATACCCTTTTGTGCCATACAGATATCATTTTAAAGTAACTCTGACTTGACTTTAAATTGTTGCTAATGATGCCAGGTCCCTGGGAGGCCCGACTCCGACCTTGATTTAAGAACATGTCTTGCTGTCTCACTAGAAGCATTATCTCATTGTATTTATAAGCTACCAGAAGCTTTCATGCTCACATTTTTGTTATATTGTATGCGACAGTTGTGTGTGTGTTAGATGTTAATAAAGAGGAGATGTCATGGGGTCTGGTTCATATTTTGCACAAGGACCGAGTGGAGTTAGCTATGCTGCTGGCTGTATATTGAATTTCCGCAACACTTTCACTGGCTGAAAGTGAAGCAAAACTCTGGTCTAAATAAAAATCAGGATAGTGTTTTAATAAAGAGCCTTTGAAACCAGTAGATATAGCCTAGTAACTTAAAGGAAACATTTTTGTTGGCCTAAAATTAATGTGTGCAAGGTAGACAGACAGAATAGTGCAATGATTCTGTTAAAAAATGAGTAAATACCTATTAAATTCCTTCTTCTATATCACCTCTGGCATTCTAGTTTCTGTTCTCTCATTCACTTCCTGGTTTGCGGCGCTCGTTCATGTAAGAACTACATTTCCCAGTATGCATTGCGGCATGCCCAGTAATTCACACCTCCTTGAAGTCTCTAAGGCCTTGTACTCACGATCAGACATGTCCGATGAAACCGGTCCGTGGACCGTTTTCATCGGACATATCTGCCCGGGGACTGTCCGGGGACTTCTGTTCGATGGCTGTACACACCATCGAACAGAAGTCCGCGCGTAAACAATACGCGGGGCGTGTCAGTGGTGTCGCCGTGACAATGACGCGGCGGCGTGGGCGGCCTGCCTTTAAAATGCTTCCACGCATGCGTCGAAGTCATTAGACGCATGCGAGGGATGGCGGCCGGCAGGACATGTACGGTTGGTCTGTACAGACGACCGTACATGTCCGGGCGGACAGGTTTCCAGCGGACTGTTTTAAAGCAAGTCCGGGAAACAGTTGTCTGCTCAGAAACGGTCTGTCAGACAATTGTTTGCTGGAATCCTGTCCGCGCGGCTGTACACACGACGGAACATGTCTGCTGAAACTGGTCTGCGGACCAGTTTCAGCAGACATGTTTGGTCGTGAGTACGGGGCCTTACATGTAGAGAGCGTCCTGTCGCACAGATGTAGTTCCCAGGAGGGGGCGAGCACATCACTGACCACCGCAGTAAAGCCTCCCTTCACGGTGGTGAGTAACAATCAGACAAGCAGAAAGTGAACAGAACAGAGAAGAAATAGAGCAATGAGGAAGTGAAAAGAGGAATGTCTGCAGGTAAAGGATGCTTATTATGAAAAAAAAAAATTCCTTTACAACCCCTTTAATTCTTGCATTGCAGTAGGAAAACAGCTATATCTGCAAATGTGCCGTGTTGGTGTTGAGTAGAGATCCACTTTAATATTTCTGACTAACTTAAAGACCCTTCTGGCAGAACATGTCATTAGTCTTTTTTAATAATAAAGTGGCTTTTCTATGTGCAATGCTACTTTAAACATATACATACAATTTGTAACACAACAGTGGATGCCATATAGGAAAATCAACCAATCCAGTGTCTGCATTTACAGCCTGTACTAAAAAAGATACCACAGGACTATTTGTTGTAGATGACACAGACACTTTGTACTTCCTCCAGTTTATAAAAGGCCTCAATTATGAATGAACTGCACATACTAACCCATCTGATTCTGATACGTGGAGTGGGTGCCATATAAAAGTGATCAATTTTTCTTTTATAGTGTTTCTTATTTAAGGCCCAGAGTAAAGCCGTGTGAAGAGTGAAGACCTGAGATTATTCAGTCACCATGTGAGAGGTCTGAACCCCCCTGGACATAACCTGAGCGATGTTGGCTAAACATGGGTAATCTTGACCTCCTTTTATCTTTATGTTTAATGGTGAAGTGGAGTCTTTTACTCAGTGCCAGTACGGGGTTCCCTGCCAAGCTCTGCTGAACATATCAGCACACAGATGTGACTTGGTGGGGAGCAGCACCTGGATTTAATGAACAGATGTTAATAAATACTCAGATCTGTGATGCCATTCCGCGTATCCAGCTCTTTGATCATACACTAATGGCTGTCAGTATTCTCTAGACTTTGGCTTACATTATGATGGCTGGAGCGATCGTTAGCGTTGTTTGGGAAATAACTGTGCCAATAATATATATCTGCTTATTGACCTGGTCACTGGGGTGAAGGCTGTGCATCCTACTTAGCATCTAGAAGTGAGTTAAAATATGGCAATCCTAAAGGCCCATTTAGACTGCAATGTATTACCTCATGTGTTGTGTTAACATGAGTTGTCTCCTGTGATACTTCTATTCTGGCTCAAGATGCCTGATTTTTACAGGTTGAAAAACATTAAGAGTCAGTCAGGCTAAAAGCCTTAGGATAAACTATAAATGGCCCGCTCCCTGCGAGGGTGCCATCATATTGCCCCTCATTCTATGTCTATTCGCACAGAAAGCGATGCTGACACCATCACATAATTTGCACTGCTCTCTGCATCTCCGGGGACTCAAGGAGGAAAGGGGGGCACCCATAAATAACCTGATTGCTGTAGTTCTAAATGCGTTCTAATTTAGGCTCTTTTTTTTTTAATGACACAATGTCCAGCGTTCACTAGTGAGCCCGTCATAGGCGTGAGCACAAAGTGTGCCAAGTGTACCTGGGCACACCCTAATCACGCTGTGCTGTGCAAATTCTCTCTGCTGCTTGGCCTTGCCTTTTGCAGAGAAAGGGACTGGGGAATCTGTGTCCTCAGTCCTTTTCTCTGTCTCAAAAGTGAGACTCAAAGTTTAGACCCCTGACATTTCACCAAAGCCCACCAATGGGGCTCCTAAAAAAAAAAATGTAAATAATAATTAAAATAAATTATTGTAAAAAAGTGTTAATAAAAATTATAAAAATAAACTACTGACACCTTCCACTGCTCTACTGACACCAACCTCTGCTCTACTGACACCAACCTCTGCTCTACTGACACCAACCTCTGCTCTACTGACATCGTCCACTGTTCTACTGACACCAACCTCTGCTCTACTGACATCGTCCACTGTTCTACTGACACCAACCTCTGCTCTACTGACATCATCCACTGCTTTACTGCCATATACAGTGGGGAAAATAATTATTTGATCCCCTGCAAATTTTGTACGTTTGCCCACTTACAAAGAAATGAGGAGTCTATAATTGTTATCATAGGTGTATTTTAATGATAAAGACAGAATATCAACCAAACATCCAGAAAACAAAAACACGATACAATGTTATAAAGTTGCAGTTCCGTGAGTAAAATAAGTGTTTGATCCCCTATCAACTAACAATAATTCTGGCTCCCACAGACTGGCTACAGTATGCGCTCATGTGGTACACAGATTAGTCCTGTCAGTTAGGCCCCTTTCAGACGTGCTGACCGTATGTCCGCTTTTTCATCCATCCGTTTGCGGATGAAAACGGGACATACATTGGTCCCTATGTGATTGCGTATGTCAGCGGATAAACATCCGCTGACACCCGTAATCACCCGCCTCCGCAAAGATCCGATTTTGCAGACAGAAGAAAACCCTATTTTTTCTTCCGTCTGCGGATCGGATGAACACGGACACACGGTCCGTTTTCATCCGATCCCCCCATAGGGGAGAGCGGAGAAAAGACAGGGTGCGGGGACCGCCCTGTCAGCCGACGGCTCAGCGGGGATATACGGAGTGATCCCCACTGAGCTTACGGACACACGGAGGCGGATCATTACTGATCCGCCCCGTGTGAAAGGGCCCTTAAGGAAGGTTCTCCTAACGACAACTCATTATGTGTATAAAAGACATCTGTCTACAGAATCTCTTTCTGCCATTCAAACCTCATCATCATGGGCAAGACCAAAGATCTGCCAAAAGGACATCAGGGACAAGATTGTAGACCTGCACAAGGCTAGAATGGGCAACAAGACCATCAGCAAGAAGCTTGGTGAGAAGGAGACAACTGTTGGAGAGATTATTTGCAAATGGAATAAATACAAAATAACCATCAGTCACCCTAGGTCTGGAGCTCCATGCAAGTTTTTGCCTCATGGGGTGAGGATGATCATGAGAAAAGTGAAGGATCAGCCCAGAACTACACGTGAGAAACTTGTGAATGATATCAAGGCAATTGGGACCACAGTCACAAAACAAACCATTGGTAATATAAAACAAAATTCTGCAGCGCCCGCAATGTCCCCCTCCTCAAGAAGGCACATGTACAGACCTGTCTGAAGTTAACAAATGAAGATCTAAATGATTCAGAGAAGGATTTGGAGAATGTGCTGTGGTCAGATTAGACCAAAACTGAGCTCTTTGTCATTTTCGCGATTCACCTTGTTTGGTGGAAGAAAAATTCTGACTATGACCCTAAGAAAACTATCCCTACAGTCAAGCACAGAGGTGGAAATGCTTTGGGGCTGTTTCTCTGCTAAAGATAAAGGTTTTCCTCATTGAGGGACCAATTGACGGGATCATGTATTGTAAAATCTTGGATGAAAACCTTCTTCCCTCAGCCAGAACACTGAAGATGGGTCATGAATGGGTCTTCCAGCATCACAATGACCCAAAACATGCCGCCAAGGCAACAAAGAAATGGCTCAAGAAGAAGCACATTAAGGTCATGAAAACACAGGGGATAGTGGTGCTGTCACATAGTATGTGTGATAACAAAATGTCCATCAGAATAGTCCTTGTTATGAAGTTCTTAGTATGAATGGAGAGGGGCTGAGACTAAATGGGGGGGGGGGGGAGAGGGAAAAAGACCTGTATACAGTTTGCAACAGTCCATAATCCAGGGCAAGCCTTCAAAGGGAAGTGGAGAGCAGACTCCAGGATATGCAAAAAGAAGAGAACAGACGCCTCTAGGTTAGAACTTGTGGCATTTTCATGAATTACAGGTGCAAAGTTATGGAAGTCCGGCACATGTCCTATTCACATTGATGTGGCATCCGTCCCGGCGTAATGGCGTTTTTGCAGCTATTCGTAGAGGGGGGATCCTGACCAGCAGGGTCTCTGGGAGGCTGGAGAGCTGTGACCAAGGCTTGATTAAAGCTGTGGGTCGGTGTTGGTATGCGGCATCACTAGTGGGTCGCAACGACGTTTCGGAGCATGCGCACTGGCTAGTAAGACAGGCAAGCTCCTTTCTCAGGCTACTAGAGTCATTGCAACCCACCAGTGACGTCATTGTGCCCGACGCCTCTTCTTTTTACAGTGGCCTAGCCAGTCACCAGACCTTAAAGGGGTTGTAAAGACAAAAATATTTTCCTCTTAAATTAAAGTCTGACAGTAGCTGATAAAGTAAAAAGTAATGTTTTGCATTATTACTAGTTTGATACCTGTTGAAATCGAGATGTTTTATTCACCTCCGTCACTCCTGAATCATTATTCTTACTGACTTCCTGGTTTGCGGTGCGCATTCATTCTTGCTACATCACGGCCTAATGGGAACTACAGTTCCCATTAGGCTTAGCCTCCATGCCTGTGAGGGATAAGAGAGCATCTTCACGCAGGGCTGTAGTCATAGGGAGGGGGTGAGCACATTCTGCTTTCCACCATGCAAAACAGCTCAGATGCTGGTGGAAAGCAAGAAGAGGAGAGACAGGAAATGGCATTTTCAAACCTGGATTACTGTATTTTGGAGGTCAAAAGGAAAAACGAGGTAAGTGATATTTAAATGCTCTAGCTTACAGCAATCAATTGATATAATAAAAAACAAACCTTTAGTGTTCCTTTAATCCTATAGAACATTTATGGAAGGAGCTGAAACTTTGAGTTGCCAAGCGACAGCCAAGAAACCTTAAGTGTTTAGAGAAGATCTGAAAAGAAGAATGGACCAAAATCCCTCCTGAGATGTGTGCAAACCTGATCACCAACTCTAAGAATATAAAGAAAAGGGTAGTGCTGCGCTGTAAATAGGGAATGGGGTATAAGTGTAGAGGAAGTGTAGCAAATCCTTATATGTAAAAAGATACAGTCTGACTAATGATCAAAATGACAATGTCAAAAAATATTGACATCAAAATTAACGTGCTACAGTGCAGCTAATCAAGCTGGCAAAAGTAGGGTAATAAAACGTGACAGTGCTAGTATCATACAGTGTAATACAATAATAATTGGTGTACTGTTAACCAATGTGGTGTACAGCGTGTATAACACAACACACAACAGTGACTGAAATAGGCTAAGTTAAATGTCCATGCAACAAAAAGCCTATAAGCATAACGGAGGAAAAATCCAAAAATAAAAGTGCAGGTGTAGATGCCAAAATAACGTGAAGAAAAGGTAGGTTTCCGCTGTTCTCGTCAAAATAAGTGAGGATGTCCCCTTACCTTACTGCTGTAAGGTAACAGCATATCAGCCCAAATACACTTTCTGGTCGTATCCGCATAGGATGTTATCCGGATGGACTGTAATTGAAGAGATAGATCCTTCTCGGTAGTCACGTCCGAGAAATGACAGTGACTCGCACCCAGGGAGATAAAGAGCCAATAGTGCAGTATTGTTTTAAAAAGGTTTATTAACAAAATAATACACTAGGGTACTCACATAGCTGTGATAAAATTGGGCATGTAAAATGAAAGAGTGCGTTCGCCGACGTCACCTCCGATACCTCTTGGTGGACTCTTGGTTACACTCGTACGCGTATTCGTCACCTCTCGTGACTTCTTCAGGAGTAGTTAGAGGTAAAATGAAGGTTTACTCCTGAAGAAGTCACGAGAGGTGACGAATATGCGTACGTGTAACCAAGAGTCCACCAAGAGGTACTGGAGGTGATGTCGGCGAACGCACTCTTTTATTTTACATGCCTGATTTTATCACAGCTATGTGAGTACCCTAGTGTATTATTTTGTTAATAAACCTTTTTAAAACAATACTGCACTATTGGCTCTTTATCTCCCTGGGTGCGAGTCACTGTCATTTCTCGGACGTGACTACCGAGAGGGATCTATCTCTTCAATTACAGTCCATCCGGATAACATCCTATGCGGATACGACCAGAAAGTGTATTTGGGCTGATATGCTGTTACCTTACAGCAGTAAGGTAAGGGGACACCCTCACTTATTTTGACGAGAACAGCGGAAACCTACCTTTTCTTCACGTTATTTTGGCATCTACACCTGCACTTTTATTTTTGGATTTTCCTCCGTTATGCTTATAGGCTTTTTGTTGCATGGACATTTAACTTAGCCTATTTCAGTCACTGTTGTGTGTTGTGTTATGCACGCTGTACACCCCATTGGTTAACAGTACACCAATTATTATTGTATTACACTGTATGATACTAGCACTGTCACGTTTTATTACCCTACTTTTGCCAGCTGGATTAGCTGCACTGTAGCACGTTAATTTTGATGTCAATATTTTGATGCCAACTATAAGAAGCTGTGCTTGCCAACCAGAGTTTTTCCACCAAGTACTAAGGGCCCTTTCACACTAGCGGACCGTATGTCCGCATTTTCATCCGTCCGTTTGCGGATGAAAACGGGACATACATGGGTCCCTATGTGATTACGGGTGTCAGCGGATAAACATCCGCTGACACCCGTAATTTGTCCGCCTCCGCAAAGATCCGCATTTGCAGACGGAAGAAATCCTATTTTTCTTCCGTCTGCCGGATCGGATGAACACGGACATACGGTCCGTGTTCGTCCGGTCCCCCATAGGGGAGAGCGGAGGAAACACAGGGCGGTTCCTGCACAGTGTGCGGAGACCGCCCTGTCAGCTGCCAGCTCAGCGGGGATTTTACGGAGGATCCCCGCTGAGCAAAGCGGACACACGGAGCGGATCATTACTGATCCGCTCCGTGTGAAAGGGCCCTAAGTCGTGTTTTTCTTGGGGATCAAATCTTTATTTTAATCACTGAACTCAATTTATAACATTTGTATCATGTGTTTTTTTTTTTTGGTTGATATTCTGTCTCTATCATTTAAAATACAAGTATTATGATAAAAATTATAGACCCTTCATTTCTTTGTAAGTGAAACAAAGAGCAAATCATTATTTTCCCCACTGTGTGTGTGTATATATATATATTAGGGCTGGGGAAATTAACTATTAATTCATCGATTAATCTTTAATTTTTTTTGATCGATCAAAATTCTTTTGATTGGTACTCACCTCTCCGCCGGCTTCCGGGCCTTCAGGGAGTTCCGTCGGAGATCCAGTAACGTCACGGACACCGGCGGGGTTTGCCGTGTCCATCTGAAGGGCTCCTTTGCTGTGCCTTCATATCTGAATGGCTTCGGGACCTTACTATCTGCCACACACAAGGGCTGTTACACTTCCCTCCATCACTTCCCTCTATCAACCTGGGATTCTACAACCATCCACTGGGAGTTGTGATAGTTCCCTTCATGGGACATCTACATGCCGACGGACTGATGTTAACCTCTCCTCATCTGTATTCAGCAGTGGCATCGTTGTACACATTTTTATACCAGTATCATACTTAGCTACATGTTTTTTATGACTGCTTTTGCTACCGTTTGGTATTACTCGCACCATTTTTACAGGTTATGTAGCTACATCGATTTTTATCTCCAGTGCAACATTTATTTTGTTACCTACTTGAAGACTATAAAAGTTTTAATGCTATTCCCATTGAGCGCTGCCTTTGTGTGTTTTTTGTATCCTGCTATCCTTTTTTCCAGTTGTTGGTAGCTGCACTGGGAATCAGCCTGCAAGGAGATCAGCTAAAAGTAGTTAGATCTGTATGTGCGTTATAATTAATCGAAATTAGTCGATTAATCGATTAAAGAAAAATAGATTATTCGAACACAAAAATTTTAATAAGTAACAGCCCTAATATATACACATGCATGTGTGTTTAAACGTTGAGGTGCATACCCATATGCAATAGGCTGCGCACACCTAGTGAGCCTGTCCTGTTTCTAGTGAAACGAACAAATGGACAAAATGAGTCATTCTGTGTTTCTTCGATGTAAAAGCTTGTACAAATGCTGGAAACTTTCGGCAAGCATTTTTGTTTTCCCTCTTGGCCCTAGACTGATGTAGGACAGTTCATAGCTTGGGGACCTGCCAGACAGGTGGGGACAGAGCAGGTGCTCCCACTGCGTTCTGTACCATAAAACGGTTAACATAGAGCCATTTACAGTGAACTTATATGGAATACAAACACCTGACGTCTTTCTCTTAATGGCTATAATTCAGCAAATGGCTTATGTGGCCTACAACATGTCACGTAAAAAAAAGAGTTGTGTTTAAGATTGACATCAAGTAATATGCTGAATGTTCATGTAAAACGCAGCTGCTTTGCTGACTCTTGCCCCGTAGGATTCTGGGTTGGATTTTTAATATGTGGTTACTATGTAGCACGTTTACAATGAAGTGACTTCATGTGGCTGTTTTGTGAACTTTGCTGTGTTCATTTGGGTAGAGACTGTGTGAATGGCACCAAATGTTGAACACACTTCAGGCGTATCCATTTGCCATCATGTAGCAGTTTCTGGTCAGGATTGCATATGCTGCCCCCTTGTAGGCAGGTGCAGTCTGCTTTCTCAAACAAAACCAAAAAGACTTCCCAGCTCAACTTACCAACCAGCCTTCAACCAACCAAATTATCCTGTCTAACAGTATGGCTTCATTTCCACTGGCGTTTTTACAGCCACTTTTCTGAGCGTTTTTTTACAGCTTAAAAACGCCTGTCCATGTTATTCTATGGCATCATGCCCACATAGGCGTTTTTGAGCTGCAAATGACATAGGGGTTTTTGAGCTGTAAAAAAAACGCGGGACCAGGGCATTCTGTGGCTCCAGCAATAGAGCTGTAAAAACGCCAGACATTAAAAAACGCTCAAAAACGCTACCACGGCGTTTTTGAGCTCCAGCTCACAAAAAAAAAAAAAATTATTTTTTTACAAAATAAACATGGACAGGCGTTTTTAAGCTGTAAAAAAGGCTAAAAAAAGTGGCTGTAAAAACGCCAGTGGAAATGAAGCCTATACGTTAAAAACAGGGCTTTAGTTTGCAAATACATAATTTTTTATACAATTATATTATTATTCGTTATAATTATTTATAGTTATTTATTATATTATAATTTATGATTTTGTTTTTTAAACTTTATCATACCCGAGATGTCTACGAGACTCTTGTTTGGACAGATTTAAAGTGGAGGTTCACCCGAAAACTTAATTTTTAACATTAGATTGAGGCTCATTTTGTCTAGGGGAATCGGGTAGTTTTTTTAAAATCGAAGCAGTACTTACCGTTTTAGAGAGCGATCTTCTCCGCCACTTCCGGGTATGGGCTGCGGGACTGGGCGTTCCTATTTGATTGACAGGCTTCCGACGGTCGCATACATCGCGTCACGATTTTCCGAAAGTAGCCGAACGTCGGTGCACAGGCGCCGTATAGAGCCGCACCGACGTTCGGCTTCTTTCGGCTACTCGTGACGCGATGTATGCGACCGTCGGAAGCCTGTCAATCAAATAGGAACGCCCAGTCCCGAAGACCATACCTGGAAGCGGCGGAGAAGATCGGTCTCTAAAAGGATAAGTACTGCTTCGATTTAAAAAAAACTACCCGATTCCCCTTGACAAAATGAGCCTCAATCTAAGGTTAAAAAAAAGATTTCGGGTGAACTCCCGCTTTAAGTGAGTTATTCCTAAGAATTACAGGCCTACAATACAAAACGCCAAATTTCCCTGCAAAATAATGGTACCGCTTTCAGCACCTAAAATCTGACATAATCATACCGCCAGGGAGGTTAATGGTATTGTTTTGAATAATAATAATAGTAATAATAAAAAAAAATTGAACTTTCCTTTGGCCTCATTTTATCAGTAACATATTTTACACCGTTGTGTTGTCTCGCTTTGCTGGGGAGTGTAATAACTAAAAAAGTATACATTTTGGCGCTGGCGAGAAAACAAACGTTTCTCCTCGGAAATTATCAGCAGGGGCTCCCTCCATCCAAAACACATGTTTTTTTTACCACTGTTCCTGTTATCTTGAATATTTCCTGCATGTTAGTTACCATGGCAATGCTCTCACTGAGGATGGACTGTTTACTAGGCCTCTAGGACACGAAGCAGGCATGTGTTGTCAATTTCCAAAATAAAAAAAAAAAATAAGTGAAATTTTTCTTGCAATCGTCCTTTTTTTTTTTTCTTTCTTTTTTTTTTCTTCAGAACAAACCAAGACAAGAACCATCCCTTCCGCTCCGTTTCTTCTTCTCTGCGTTTTCAAAGCTATCCTGGCTCTCGCTCCCCTTCAGAGAAAGTTTTTTTGGCCGCTGAGTAAGAGTCACTGGGCAAAGAGCCACAGCGGAGGGGCTTAGCTGAGAAGGAAGAGATGAGTTAAGTGTCTACAGGCTGAGCTGAGCGTTAGACGGGCGAAGCAGCGACGGGAGACACTGCAGGGCTTGCGAGGTGAGTGACGCTGATTTTTAATTACAATCACTCAACATAAAAATATATTTTAGTCGCTTTGTGAAAATTGGAAACATTACCTGGGAAACGATATATATCATTTCTTTTAAACAAAAAAAAAAAAAAAAGCTTCAAGAGCACAGCGTGCAAATGGCTGTAATCTGTAAATTTACACAAAATGTAAAAAAAAAATCATCTTTATTAAAAAATATTTTTAGATTTTATCAAACGCCCAAAAAAAAAATTAAATTGTCAGCTGGTTGAGGAAATTTAGATTGTAAATAAAAATAGGACAGGTTCATATTTAATTGCATTGAGCAAGGAGCAGTGACCTACATCAGGGTAAGACAGTTACCGTATTTATCGGGGTATTGCGCGCTCCGGCGTATATCGCGCACCCCTAAAGTGAACCCGCATTCCTGTAAAAAAATTTTTTTAGTACTTACAGTTTTGGTGTCTTGCGCGGCGGCCTCGTCGGGTCCGGCGTCCGTCTGTGGCTTCGGTGGTGTCCTCCTTGTCGGGTCCGGTGTCCTTCTGCGGTGTCCTCCCCGCTCGATCCCCGCTTCCTGCGCTGAGTTTGAACCACTGCGCCGGCATATTCCGAGCGCAGTACACTCGGGTATAGTCGGGCAGGCTCGGCTCCTCTTGCGGTCACGTCCTGGACGTATGTCCATGACGTGACCGCGAGAGGAGCCGAGCCTGCCCGTCTATACCCCGAGTGTACTGCGCTCGGTATATGCCGGCGCAGTGGTTCAAACTCACCGTGGGAAGCGGGTATCGACGTATATCGCGCACCCACGATTTTGCCCTGATTTTCAGGGCAAAAAAGTGTGCGGTATACGCCGATAAATACGGTATATGAAAGGCGAACTCTGATTGGTTTCTGCTGGTTACTGCCCTATGGGGGGTTGATTTAGTAAAAAGTTGCACGGTAGCCAATCAGCTTCTAACTTCAGCTTGTTTAATTAAGCTTTGACAATAAAACCTGGAAGCTGATTGGTTTCTATGTAGAGCTGCACCAGATTTTGCACTCTCCAGTTTTAGTAAATCAGCCCCTAAACCTCGCTCGTTACTCCATTTTTTACAAAATATTTTTTTGGTACACACGACCGTTTTTCGTAATGATAAAAATGCAATTTTTTTAATTAGTCATTAAAAACGATCGTGTGTAGGCTCCAGAGCATTTTTCTTAACGAGAAAAATGGGCAGTAAAAATTTAGAACCTGCTCTATTTTTTCTCGTCGTTTTTCTCGTCGTGAAAAGCGGTCGTGAGTAGGCTTTAAAGACGGGAAAAAAACGTGCATGCTCAGAAGCAAGTTATGAGAAGGGAAATTTGCATAATCGGCCCAAAGGGTGGCGCCATTCGAATGGAACTTCCCCTTTATAGTGCCGTCCTACGTGTTGTACGTCACCGCGCTTTGCTCCAGCATTTTTTTTCACGATCGTGTGTATGCAAGGCAGGCTTTGACAAGAATCACGTCAAGAAAAACTTTTTTTTTTCCATGACATGAAAAACGGTCGTGTGTACTCGGCATAAGGGATATAGGCTGGTGTGAATTTCCAATAATACCAAAAGGAAGAATTAAAAAATGGTTCAAGTTGGTGCAATTAGTGGCAGGGATCTGGGCGACTGACAGCTTGGAAAATGGAAAAGAATAGAAGCCAAGAGGACCTGTCAAAGCATACCGCTAATTCAATTAGTAGCAAGAGAATAGTCTCTGCACAGTTTAGCCAATGACAATGACGTAACAATAGGCTGGGGAAGCAGTTCTCTAGTTCATGGGTACTGATAAGGGCCAGCGTGGCATTCTGGGAGTTCCAGTACTTAGGCTGGCCATTATACAATGTTCTTGTACAACTTTCCTTTAGATTTACCAAAACCATATAATAGGAGGTCAAACCTAAACACTTTTAATTTGTATGCAATCAGGCAGGCCCTTGTGCTACACAGTTGAAGGTAAATCTAAAGAAACTTTAAGGCTTCATTTCCACTGGCGTTTTTACAGCCACTTTTCTGAGCGTTTTTTACAGCTTAAAAACGCCTGTCCATGTTATTCTATGGCATCATGCCCACATAGGCGTTTTTGAGCTGCAAATGGCATAGGCGTTTTTGAGCTGTAAAAAAAACGCAGGACCAAGGCGTTCTGAAGCTCCAGAGTAGAGCTGTAAAAACGCCAGACGTTAAAAAACGCTCAAAGACGCGCGAAAACGCCCAAAAACGCCCAAAACCGCTCAAAAACGCGACCGCTGCATTTTTAAAGCTGCAGCTTATTTTACAAAATAAACATGGACAGGCGTTTTTAAGCTGTAAAAAAGCCTAACAACAGTGGCTGTAAAAACGCCAGTGAAAATGAAGCCTAATAAGAAAATTGTATAGTGTATGGCCAGCTTAACACAGGTTGCTCATAGGGAAAAAAAAGTGCAATAGTTCACTAGTTGAAGCAAAAAGGTTGATTTCCTATAACTGGAGAGTGCAGAATCTGGTGCAGTTGTGCATGGTAGCCAATCAGCTTCTACTTTCAGCTTGTTCAATTAAGTTTTAACAACAACAAAAAAAAGAATGGAAGCTGATTGGCTACCATGCACAGCTGCACCAGATTTTGCACTCTCCAGTTTTAGTAAATCAACCCCAAAATGTTTCTGCTGAAGCTCTTATCTGGAATGATGGCAAGCCATTTTGAACAATGCACTTGACCATCCTATAGTGGCGCAGCATCAAACTCTTCCAGCTTTCTGCTGTAAAGTCGTAGATTTAAATAAAAGGAGCCCAAACCATTGGTTTTTCCACTGCTGGTAAAATTTTCAAAAGTTAGCCTTAGGCCCCGTACACACGGCCGAGGAACTCGACGTGCCAAACACATCGAGTTCCTCGGCCAGTTCAGCCCTGAAGCCGCCGGGGAGCTCGGCGGGCCGAGAGCTCCCATAGAACAACGAGGAAATAGAGAACATGTTCTCTATTTCCTCGTCGAGCTCCTCGTCGGCTTCCTCGGCTGAAAGTGTACACACGGCCGGGTTTCTCGGCAGAATTCAGCCAGAAACTTGGTCGGAAGCTGAATTCTGCCGAGGAAACTGGTCGTGTGTACGGGGCCTTTTGCTGGCCATACACCATACAATTTTCTTATTCAGTTTTCTTAAGATTTACCTTCAACTATGTAGTGCAATCAGTATCTCCAGCTCCGGCATGCTCTACAGAAACAACAACAAACACGATCACTGGTGGTAACTTCACCGTCACCTTTGATGACGGCGGTTCTGCAAGCAGAAGTTCGGAGAGGACTGATAACAAAAATATATGAGGGATTGTTAGCAACAATTCAGAGTCATGCCTCCCTTAGAAGCCGCAGGAAGTAGGTGGAAGACATTGGGGCGATAGACGGAGACCAGTGGGAGAGGGCGCTTGAATCTGTCCCGGTGGTATCTGTCTCTGCGTCGCTCAAATTGTTGCAACTCTTTATCCTACACAGGGCTTACAGAACAGCGCCACATCTACATAGATGGGGAAGAAGGGATACTCCTATGTGCCCAAAGTGTAAAGCTCAGCAGTGGGATTTCATACACTTGATTTGGAGATGCCCAAAGCTTCACAGGTACTGGGAGAAGGTATCACAGTGTATTACTAGAGTGGCACAGGTACCAGTCCCATTGGATCCCCTAGTATACTTGTTAGAGGCCATTGACCCTGGAGAGTATACAAAAGGAAAGTACTATATGGTAACAAGATTGCTGTATTTGGCAAGAAAACTCATTGCACGTTATTGGATGGCCCCGGGGGTCCCCACAGGGAAGCAATGGATTGCTTATGTCAACTCCCTGTTGGGTAGAGAACACCTGGCTTACAAATGAAGGAAAGTAGAGGGTAAATTTGAGGAGATTTGGTATTCCTGGTTGAGAGATGCGAGTGTCGCACCACCAAAACTGGTGATGGATAGATTTTCTATGTAGAGTGCAGAGTGCAGAGGACGGGGGGGGGGGGGGGATATAAAAATATAGAGACGTACATTGGAATATTATAGGAATGTAAAAATGTTGTATAATGTATGTCAATTGAAATGGAACGGATGCCGAATAGGCAGATTTATGTATGAAATAAGAAAAGAAAAAAGAAAAATAAAGTGGATTGAGATGTAGTGGAAGGACCTGCTATCGTTTACCTAGTTTAACTTGAAGCAGCAACAAATCGCTTCTTAGCGGAAAAAACTGAATCGCTAGCTACAAATTGATGTTAATCGCTAGCATTATAGATTTGGAGCGGTATTTTATCACTGCTACAAAATCGTCTGTCTGACATGACCCTAAGGCTGGTGTCAGGCTGGTGTCAGGCAGTGAGATGTCACTCCCATGGATTGCAATTGATACAGGGCAGGGGGGAACCATCAGGACAGACAGGCATCCTCTTAGCAACTCTGATGCCGGTGATTTTGTCGCTAGCAGCAGCTGAATCTCTCCCCAGAATGCTGACAGATCACAATCATCGTCCATGGGAGTGACATCCCATTACCTCCACTTGCAAGGCAAACAAGCAGCCTCTCTTAGCTATTCTGCCATTGGTGATTGCAACCTATCGCCAGCAGCAGGTTTACTAGTGGCAGAGTCACCCATTTGCCATCAGCCTAAGGCACTAAGAATTGAACCTCTCTGCTACTGGAGATTTAACTGCTCGTTGACAGTTAACCATAGCTCCCAACTGTCACTGATTTCGAGGGACTGTCCCTGATTTGGAGCAATGTCCCTCTGTCCCTCTTCCCTCCTCATTTGTCCCTCATTTTGGTCTAATCTATATAGTTGTATATAAAATGCACTTTTTATCTTTTAAAAAGTGTTTCCCAGTGCTAAACCTTTCATCCAATTTCTAAATTGCTGCATTTGTACATTTTTAAAGCCAATGTAAAGGAATAGTAGTGGTAAAAAAAAAAAAAGCACTTGTGGATTTAATTAATAATTGGTTAATTCTCCTTTAAGGGGGTGTGACAGGGGCGTGTCCTATGCCTACATATGTTTTTTAGTAGGTGTCCCTCATTCCTATCTCAAAATGTTGGGAAGTATGAGTTAACCACATAAGCCCTGGAAGATTTTACTCCCTTTGTGTCCAGACCATTTTTTTGCTATTTAGCACCGGGCTACCTTAACTGTTAATTGCGCAGTCATGCAATGCTGTACACTAACAACATTTATGTAATTTTTTTCCCCCACAAAATAGAGCTTTCTTTTGTTGGTATTTGATCACCACTGGGTTTTTTATTTTTTTCCACTATAAATAAAAAAGAAAGTATACATTTTGAAAACAAAAACTATATTTTTTATTTTCTGTTATAAAACATATCCAATTAAATACTTAAAATAAAAAAAAAACAAAGGTCTTCATAAAGGGCCAAATGTATTCTGCTACATGTCTTTGGTAAAAAAATTAATCCTGAAAAGTGTATATTGATTGGTTTGCTTGTAAGTTATAGCGTCTACTAACTATGAGATATATACTGTAATTTTATATATATTTATTGTATTTTTTTTATACTACTAATAGCAGTGATCAGCAACTTATAGTGAGATGGTGGGAAATCTGACACTAACTGATACTGAGTGGGAACTGGCTAACTGCCACTGACATCTCCACTGACACTAATACAGTGATCAGTGCTAATAATATACACCGACACTGTACTAATGACACTGGCTGAGAAGGGGTTAACATCTGGGGCAATCAAAGGGTTAAATGTGTACTGTGAGCTGCTTTTACTAAGGCCCCTCTAGCACTGCCGTGACTTGAAAGTCACACGATTTTTATGCGATTTTGCCGCGATTTCAGGAAAAATGCCTGTGTAGCATAAAATAAAAACCACAGAGGTGATCAAATACCACCAAAAGAAAGCTCTATTTGTCGGAAAAGTATGATATACATTTTATTTATATACATCGTTGCACGACCGCGCAATTGTCAGTTAATGTAACGCTGTGCCGCAGCAATAAAGCAATAAATGACCTGGTCATGAAGGGAGGGGGGGTGAAAATCTTCCGGAGGTCAAGTGGTTAATTGCTAAAGGGGTGTTAATGCTTGTTAAAGGCTGCTTTAAAATTCAACGCTTGTGTGAAGGAATTCCTGATTGCCCATCTAGCCCTTGCCTAAGCAGTAAAGTCTACATTGCTTCAATCAGCTCTACCATACACTGTCCCAGCTTCACATATAACTGAGGCTTTAATAAACGTATCATTTAAAGTGTATGCGTCTTATTGAGAAAGGTGAAAATGAAGAAACCCTTAGCAATCAATTAGCGCTGAGGAAGCTGGTGAAAGGTAACACCGGATTGGCTGTTTTAGGTTGCTGTGCTTAGTTCACCGCAAATGCACTTTGTACAGCCACGTTATGCGCGCCCGCGTGTGAAGTTCACAATAAATCGGGCTGCTGCACACTTAAAATCGCCCGTGTCCCCGATTCATTCTCCTTAAACGATCTTCCCCCAGCTCCCCGTATATGATTTCAAAGATAATTTGGCCTCGTGCCCTCAGCTGTTAACCACAAAATTGCTTTATTTGTTTCTTTTAACACTTGTAAAGTAAATTCATATTGTATCAGGAAGATAGCGCGTACCCAGCACCAGATGTGAGATCAGGAGCTGCGCTAGAAGCCTGGGAAACCCGTGCGATTTTGCCGTCATGTATTTCAGACGTCAGACGGAAACAAAGTTGTGTTTATTCTCTTTAACAGTCTGTTGTAGAACTGAGAATAAACAAGCGTTAGACTTTCTGCTCTGCAAAAGAACTTAGCTCAATGCGGCTGATGGGACAGAACGGAATTCTGCTTCCGCCATGGGTAATCTGGGACCCATTAGATGCAAGACCGTTCCCTTCCAGCCCTACATAATATTTCTTCTTATCCCTGAGCGTCAATGCTTGTTATGTCTGGCTATACATCCTACATACACAGCCCTTGTTTTCTGATTACATAGCCTTCACCTGTTTCCAATGTATAGGAAACCTTCTGGTCCTGGACGGAAAGACGACTTATTTTTTGATAATTCTGCGTCCATTTTGGAATGCAACATTTTCTTTTTTAAAACCCCTTGGAGCCGGCTGCATCTAAATATGCGGCCTCCTGGGGGTCGGCCTTGGTGCTGGCTGCATGAAAATATGCGGCCTTTTGGGGTGGGCCTTGACACCGACTGCATGCAAATATGCGACCTCTAGGGGTGGGCCTTGGCGCCGGTTGTATGCAAATATGTGGCCTCTCAGGGGGTGGACCTTGGTGCTGGCTGTATGCAAATATGCGGCCTTTCAGGGGGTGGGTCTTAGTACCGGCTGTATGCAAATATGCGGCCTCTGAGGGGGTGGGCCTTGGCGCCGGCTACATGAAATTATGCGGCCTCTCAGGGGGTGGGCCTTGATGCCTGCTGCATGCAAGAATGCGGCCTCTCAGGGGGTGGGCCTTGGCGCTGAGCGGCCGCATATTTGCGTGAATTAGTGTGACTACAGTTTTGCCGACAGCACACGCCCTGCACACTCCTGGCACAGTTACCAGTGCTTAACGAAAAGCTGCTGAACGCTACTTGCAATCAGGAGCTTTCCAATCATGTGACCGCCATGACAGACGATCACGGCAGTCACATGATCATAAACTACCCCCCCTCCTCCTGGCAGCATGAACCCCTTAAAGGGCCCGGGAGGCGCTGGCTCAAAGGGGTTAAGTTTAGGGATTGTAATATGTGTTTATCATTTATTTCCTTATGTCTGTATATTTCAGTAATCTGCGGTATTTCTGGACCTCGAGGGTCAGGTTATATAGTTGCATTAATTGTATTACTTCTAGATACACATATATCTTTATACATGGCCTCTTTAACTGTGTGTGTGTGTGTGTCTATATAGTTGTGTTGCTACTGAAAATATGGACTCCATAATGTCGACCTTTCATTGACGTTCCCATGTTGCATGAGTCAATAGGGAACATGTCAGTCTTTTCACAGCCATAGATGGATCAAATCTCAGATGGTTCAGCAGAATCAATTCCACCTATAGACAGACTGGTTGTACTGAAGTCGATCCATCGATCACTGCCAGACAGTGCCGGGACAAGGTCATCTAAAGCCCAGGGCAAACATACCAAACTGCGCCCCCCCCACGATCTATGAGCATTATGTGTCAGTAAACCCCCCCCCCAAAAAAGGAATAATCTGCATGCTTAATCTCTAAGCATAAATTCCCCCTCCTCCCAGTACAAATATGACCCCTTGCTGAAATCCCCCCTGCCAGCACAAATCTTTGCCCCCAGCCCTCTAAACGCAAATCCTCCCTCTCTCCAAATCCTCTACCCCTCAAATTTCCCCTCAAAGCACAAATCCTTAAAGTCCAGCTTTTGCTTGCTACACGCCACTGCAACTTCCCTACTGAAACTCACTAATGGCCTACTAACTGTTAAAACCAATGGCCACTACGCCACTCTCATAATACTCAACCTCTCTGCAGCCCTCTGGCTCCAATGGATTTTGAAGGGGACCCCTACGCCATTTAAAAAAGAAAATTGGCGCAGGGTTCCCCTTTATATCCATACCAGACATGAAGGGCCTGATATGGAATTTGGGGGGGACCTCCACGCATTTTTTATTTTTTTTGATTCGGGGTTCCCCTTAATATTCATACCAGACCAAAAGGGCCTGGTAATGGACTAAGGGGAGAGCCCATGCTGTTTTTTTTCCAATGACTTTTATCTGTTTTGCCGGGACCCGACAATTCATTATAGCCGAGTAGTTTTAAATGACTTTTTTTCCTTTAGAAATGTAATTTTGTGCAGAGACTGTTATATACATGGGGAAATTTGTGCTACTTTACAGGCATACTATAAACACCCCCAGGTATGAAATTTAAAGGAATATTTCACTTTATTGTTTCACTTTAAGCATTATTAAAATCACTGCTCCCGAAAAAACAGACAATTTTAAAACATTTTTTTGCATTGATACATGTCCCCTGGGGCAGGACCCGGGTCCCCAAATTTTTTTATGACAATAACTTGCATATTAACCTTTAAAATTAGCACTTTTGATTTCTCCCATAGACTTTTAAAGAGTGTTCTGCGGCTTTCAAATTTGCCACAAACACCCCGAATTGTTCGCTATTCGGCTAATTGGGCGAACAGCCAATGTTCGAGTCAAACTCATGTTCGACCCGAATATAAAGCTCATCGTGATGTGATTATGACAAACACTGTAGTCCAGCCTTTCTCAACCTTTTTAACATGGAGGCATCCTTGAAAAAGAGTTCTGGTCTCAGGGAACCCCAGCTAATAATTACTATATATATGTATATATACTGAACCTTAGTTGTTAAAGAATCAAAAAGAACTGGGAAGTTGGGAAGGCAATATCTGGGAAGATCTGGGAAGGAAATTACCCAATCACATGCAATGAAGATAAAAAAAAAACAGCTTACATATTAGATGATGTTAGTCAGCAGAGCTTTACCACACTCACTAAGGCCCCTTTAACACCGGGGCGTTTTTTGAGCGTTTTTCCAGCGTTTTTCCAGCGTTATTCCAGCATTATTCCAGCGAAGCCTCATCTGCAATCCCAATGTGCTGGTAAAGCACTGCTAAGACCCTAAAGTTTTAGGGAATTTTTGCAGTGCCTCAGTGTGAAAGGGTAAGGCCTTTTTACAGCTCTTTCAATTAATTTCAATGGAGAGGGGCGTTTTTGGAGCGTTTTTTTTCAGCGCCCAAAAGCTACGCCAAATATGCTGCTTGCAGGACTCAGTGTGAAAGGGTCCATTGAGATGCATGGAAAGCGCTTTATGAGCGTTTTAATAGCGCTATTTTTAACGCTAAAACGCTGTAAAAACCCTTCAGTGTGAAAGGGGTCTAAGCTAAAACAATCTAATTGAAACGTTGGGACTGATTTACTAAAAGCAAATACAGAAATACCTCAGATTGCGAGTAACGTGGTTTACTAGCATTTTGCAATACAAGCTATTATTTAAAAAAAAATCCTGACTCGGTTTGCGATCGTTGTCGAGCAGGATTCAAGCCTGGAGTGTGCAGTACCTCATTTGGCCACATGTGTGTGTGTGGGGGGGGGCGGTGACAGTCAGAGCTGTTTGGAGCCTTTCGGAGCTGCTCTGAGACACTTAGAAGCACTCCATTCCCAAGTGCTTCTGAGTGGCTCCGGGTGCTCTCCGAGTGTTTCAGAATGTCTCCGCCCCCCTCCATCTCTGGTTACATGCGGTACTGCATACACTAGCAGTGCCACTGGAACAGCTTATCTGAGTTTCCATTATTTACTTTGGGGAAACTCGCTTTGATATACAAGTACTTTGGATTACAAGCATTCTTCTGGAACAAATTATGCTCGTAATCCAAGGTACCACTGTAGGCTGTTCACTTTGCAAGGGAATTTGCCCCAGAGCAAAGTAAATGTGGTGAAGTTTAACTTTGCAAAGAATACCCAATCAGGTGCAAGGAAAAAAGAAACTGCATTTTTGCTTGCTCGTTATTGGATGATGGAAGTCAGGAGAACTTCACCTTATTCACTGACCTCTGGGGAAAAGTGAACAGTCTATTTGCCTTTAGTAAATTAACTCCATTACTTCATTAGGACTGGTTTACCAAAGGTAAATAGGCTGTTCACTTTGCAAGTAAACTTACAATTTGCAAGGGAATTTAATGAATGAGGTGAAGCCCTGCTGACTTCCATCATCTAATCGCGTGCAAGCAAAAATACATTTTTTTTTCTTTGCATGTGATTGAGTAATCTTTGCCAAGTGAATTTTGACCACGTTTATTAAGCTACAAGAGAATTCTCTTGCAAAGTGTAAATTTCCTTACAAAATGAACAGCCTATTTACCTTTAGTAAATGAACCTCTCTCTTTCCAAGCTGTCATGTTCCAGTGTAGGACTGAATCTGGTTGGTGGCTATGGGGCAACACAAGCAGTTCATATTTTAGGAACTAAGGGCCAGATCCACAAAAGGGATACGCAGGCGTATCTACTGATACGCTGTCGTATCCCTGTTTCTATCTATGCGGCTGATTCATAGAATCAGTTACGCATAGATATTCCTAAGATCCGACAGGTGTAATTGTTTTACACTGTCGGATCTTAGGATGCAGTAGCGCGGCCGCCGCTGGGGGCGTTTCTCGTCGAAATTCCGCGTCGGGTATGCAAATTAGCACTTACGGAGATCCACAAAGCTTTTTCCCTTCGTTATTTTTCCGTAAGTGTTAGTTTGCCATCGCAAAATTAGGGCTGCTTTTACAAAGTGTAAACTTAGTACACCATGTAAAAGTATACCCTTCTTTCCCGCGTCGCTGTCAAATTTTTTTTAAAACATTTTTTTTCCCGCCGCAACTCTTTTTTTTTCTTTTACACCCGTCGCGATTCTCAAAACTCGGCGCAACGTAATTTCGCGCAAAGCACGTCGGGAAAATAGCGTCGGGAGCATGCGCAGTACGTCCGGCGCGGGAGCGCGCCTAATTTAAATGGGACTCGCCCCATTTGAATTGGCCCGCCTTGCGCCGGCCGGATTTAAGTTACACCGCTGCAAATTTCCAGGTAAGTGCTTTGTGGATCGGGCACTAACTTGGACAATTTGCGGCAGTGTAACTTAAATGGGAAAAGTTAAGTTACGCCCGCTATTTGTGGATCTGGCCCTAAGCTCCTTCCTCAGTTTACCCCATTGTTTTGGAAAAGTTGACCCATTTGCAACATGGCCTGTATAGTAAATCCAGAAGATAATCTTCCACTTGTAATATATTCCCAAAGATGCACAGAGATATCCCCCAGTACACAATGTACACAGAGGTAATTGGGCAGAAAAAAATCTACTGCAAAGCATTTATGGTAAGCCTGGGAGAGATTAGCTTCAATCATTTCCTGCGTTTTCCTCTCTATTCGCTGATTAGGTCACTGGCTTTATGAAGGAAATTTGCATGCCTTGATAATTATTCCTCTCGAGAACATCAGCTGAAATCCCTTCGACCTCCCAAAAGTTCCCGTCTCCCTTTTCCATCTTTAGAAATCTGTCCCATTTTCCTTGTTCTGGACAGGAAACAAAAGAATTCCTGGATAAATCTGTCTGAAATGAAAGTGTCTGTGTTGCCTATAGCAATGATATTTGTTGGGTTTGTTTTTCCACAACAGAGAGGTCGTTATGGGCAGTATGCACTCAGGGGCAAATGCTTCCTTTCTGGGAATTTGTCTCTGGGCGCATACTGCCCTAAACATACCCGCCCAGTCCTTTCCCGCCCCAGCAGCTTTCAGCCTCTCTGAGACCTCGTACACACGACCGTTTTCCTCGACAGAATCCATCAAGAAACTTGGTGGGAGAGCTTTATTGCTGAGGAAAACGGTTGTGTGTATGTTTTTCATCAAGAAAACTGTCGAGGAACTCAACGACAAAAAAGAGAACAAGTTCTCTTTTTCCTTGTCGGGAGTCTCAATTTCCTCGTCGGGCTGGTTTTCGACGAGAAACACGTTCGTGTGTATGCTTAGAAACCCGCGCATGCTCAGAATAAAGTATGAGACGGGAGCGCACCTTCGGTAAAAGTAGCGTTTGTAATGGAGATAGCACATTTGTCACGCTGTAACAGACAAAGTGCAAATCGTCTCCTACCAAACTTGTACTTAACACACAGTAACATGAGATTAGCAAAAGCAGCCCCAAGGGTTGTGCCAGTGGAATCGAACTTCCCCTGCCGTCGTATGTGTCACCGCGTTTGAGAACGATGAGATTTGGTCTTGACCGTGTGTACGCAAAGAAAGCTTGTCAAGATTCTCGACAAGCCTAACAAGGAACTCGTCGAGGAAAGCGATGTTTAATTTACTACGAGTTCCTTGGTCGTGTGTACGAGGCCATAGAGTTTAACAGTCTACTCTATTGCATAAAGCTGGTCAGTGCTTCTGTGCCTTATGCCCACACCAAAACTCCAGGATCTCATGCACCGGGGCTAATTGTCCAGTGTTCATGTGGCCTTAAGTAGAACTACATCGGGGCCTTCAAACTTTTTAGGCAAAGGGACAATTTACTGTCCTTCAGGCTTTAGGGGGGCCGGATTGTGGCTAGCAGGTGTTGAAAATTCCCCAGCATCAGTGCCCCATCATTTTTTTTTTATGAGAGAAATAGTACCCCATTTATAGTGCCAATACGGGTAGTGGTGCCCCATCATTGGTATCAGTTGGTGAAATAGGGCCGCAAAGGCCAGACAAAGACATCCAAAGGGCCACATTCGGCCTCTGAACTACAGAAAAGCTCATGTATGCGTTACCAAATAACATTTCTTCCCCCATGTGACAGCCAATCAGTATGCACTAGCACAGTTACATGAGAGTTAAAGTAAAGCTGGCCAGAAGAAATTGGTTGAAATTCAAGCTGTGGCTGGCGACCTGGCGACCAATCTTTAATTGGAAAGTTGTTGGTTGAACAGTAAATGCTTCCAATCAGAGGCAGTCACTGTTCAAGTATTCAGGATCTGCGTCTGTCTGAATACAACCGCCGCACAATTGCAAGAGCGCCTAATAAATTGACCAACAATAATTTTTTGGTTCAGTAGATGACCACAAAAAAGACAACAAAGATCCAACGCATTTTGGGGGGTCCATAGATCTCCTCCTTTTTTAAGGCTACAAACGTATTGGTTGTTTGTTTACCCACCCTGCAAGTCCTGGTCTATACCACTATCTGTCCATAGATACTTAAATCGCCATCTGGGATGTTTAGATTTCAGAACAATGCATGTCCTTTTATTGGCAAGTCAAGACATTATATGCAAAGGCCTTATTACAAAAGGCTTGCCGAAGTCTGATAAAAATGTGTTTATTGCTACAGTAAGTAAGTTGTACACTGGCATTGGGAGTGCTGTTGCTGGCTCAGCTATCTCCTAAAGTAGTGGTCTTCAAACTGTGGCCCAGGGCTAAATGCAGCCTTTATCCAGTCCTTGGAGGACTCTTTCATCCACTGACACCAGCAACAAACATAATTTCTCCCACTGACACTAATGAAGGGGCAAAGTTCCTCCCACTGAAAGCATTGGTGGAGCACCATTCCTTCCATTTTCACCAAAGATTGGGGCACTATTCCTCCCACTGACACCAAAGATATGGCATTGCTTACTCTTACTGACCCCACTAAAATCTGAAGGACAGGAAATGGACCCTTTGTTTGAAGACCCCTGTTCTAGAGAGCTGCTTAAGGGAACCTTAAAAAACAGCATGCTTTAATATGTAATTCAATTAGGAAGTCAGGGGGCTGGACCAAGTGCTGACTTTCTAGTTGAAGTCAATATTTGCATACCAGAACACCTCAGACTTTATAGTTTCCAGAGAGCTCTAGTAGATAGCTAGAGTCCCCACGCCTACACTAAAATTCTAGTTCTGGTTTACATCAGTTGACATGAGTACAGATTCACTTTAAGGAGTTCAAGAAAGCCCCACAAAGCTTCATAAATGCTTTGTAAACACTTCTTAAATCTGACACTTTTTTATACTAGCTTACCAAGCCAAGTGTACATGACTGTGTGCATGATACCTAAAGTTTCCAACAGACATAAAAGAACTTTAGCCTTAACTGGTTGGACTGGGGAATGCTCACGGTTGATCTGAGGAACGTGTGTATGTCTGTAGACTTCCCATCTGCCCCTTGGCTGAGTTTGCTCAGGGAAAGTTCGCTTGGCTGAGGTGGACTTTCTTGGCTGATCGCTGTTGTTTTCCCCCCAAGACATCCACACAATTGCACTCCCCCTCCTTCCTCCATAGGCACAAGCGTGCACATTTTCCTGATGTGAACTATCGTATTTGTATAATGATTGTTGCTAAGAACACTTGTTTGGCAACCAGACCTGCTTGCAATGTCCAATGTTTGTAGGTAGCTTAACACTGGACTCCAGTGTATTTCTTTTGTTTTAATTGATTGGCCTTACATATAAAAAAGCTTCTCCTGCTCCAATACTGACCCTGTATCTTCCATTGGCACTGTCTCCTGCAGACTCACCTCTTTGCAATGCAGTGCCGGTCTTCTTCTGGGTTGAATCACAGCCAGCGTTATTTAACCTGCTTCCTATGAGCCCAGGATGTAAGGGCCCTGGGGGCTGCATTTATGTTTAGGTTTGCATATTTTGTATGGGGGTGCCCCAATGACAGGAAAAAAAACAGGGGCAGGGCAGTGGCTTTAGCAAGACTAAACAATATCCAGTGGACCACCCCCTCCTCAAAAAAAGCTCCACTCCTTTGGTCTCTATGACTGTACTCTTTCGCTGGTTCTCATCCTACCAATCCCACCGCTCCTTCAGTGTCACTTACAACTCTACTTCCTCCTCTCCTCTTCCTTTCCCTGTCTAGTCCCCCAAGGTCCTGTTCTTGGACCTCTCCTTTTCTCAATCTACACCTCCTCCAGGGGTCAGTTGATTGCCTCCCATGGCTTTCAATATCATCTCTACGCGGCCGACACCCACATCTACCTCTCCACCTATCCCAATTCACTCCATCTGTCTTATCATGCATCACCAACTTATTAACAGACATATCAGCCTGAATGTCACATCACTTCCTTAAACTTCAACCTATCCAAAACCGAGCTTGTGATGTCCCCCGCCCCCCCCCCCCCCCCCCGGGTGCCACTTCCCCTGATTTCTCTGTCATAATCAACGGCTCAGCTATCAACCCGTGCCCCCACGCCAAGGTCCTAGGTGTAATCTTGGACTCTGAACTATACTTTCGGTCCCACATTCTTCAATTGCTGTGCAAAGCTTGCCACCTCAACCTCTGCAACATCTCCAAGATACGCTCCTTCCTAACCAATGTCACCACAAAGCTTCTAATCCACTCCCTGTTCATCTCTCGCCTCGACTACTGCAACTCCCTCCTCATTGGCTTACCTCGGTAGCCGACAATGGCTGTGAAATGTCACCGATAGACTTAGTATGGGGCTTTCGTTGTTGGATCTGTCCTTTGCACTCCCCTCCACAGCGAATCTGCTGTCAGCGTGGGACCAGACCAGATTGGTGTCAGAAAATGTATGTTTACTGATTTCTCCTTTACAGGGTTAGATAGGTTAGTGTTAGATCGTGGATATCTATAGATGTAGAGATTTTAGTGTTAGGTTGGACTTTTCCTTTAACCTTCCTAGCGGTATTCCCGAGTGTGGCTCGGGGTGAATTCTCAGTACCAAAAGCGGTAACCCCGAGCCACACTCCATGTACAGGTTACTTACCTTGTCCTCTGCGATGTCTCCCCGCTGTGTCTGCGAGCTGTATCTCCGCTCGATTCACAGTGCCGAGCTCCGTTCCCTGCGAGCGATGCGACGCACGGGTACAGAGCTTGTGCCAAATTCAAAAAGTGAAAAACACACAATACATACAGTACACTGTAATCTTACAGATTACATTACTGTATCAAATAGATACACACCCCCTTTGTCCCTAGTGGTCTGCCCAGTGCCCTGCCTCCAGTTTTATATAATAAAAACTGTTCTTTCTGCCTGGAAACTGGAGATTGTCCATAGCAACCAAAAAGTGTCCCTTTACGTCAAAAGTGCTTTTAGATCAGCTAGAAAACAGCGATAATAAATTAGAATCAGTTGCAGAATTGAGCGATAGCGATTTGTGGGGAAATTCGTCAACAAACACTGAAAGTAATGACAGCGACAATTCTGCAACGGAGAAAATTTCAGTGTTTTTGATTTGATTACATTATTGAATAATGTTTATTATTATTTGTTATAATTATTTATTATATTATAATTTATGATTTTGTGTTTCAAACTTTATCATACCCGGGATGCCTACTAAACTCTTGTTTGGACAGATTTAAGTGAGTTATTTCTAAGAATTACAGGCCTACAATATAAAAGGCCAAATTTCCATGCAAAACAATTGTACCGCTTTTAGCATCAAAAATCTGACATAATCATACCGCCAGGGAGGTTAACCTCCTTAGCGGTATTCCCGAGTCTGGCTCGGGGTAAACTTTTTATACCATAAGTGGTATCCCCGAGCCAAACTCGGGGTTGCATTGCAGGATACAGGGGGAAGTTACTTACCTTGTCCCTAGATTCTGCGATGCCTCCCCGCTGTGTGTGTGCGGGCTCCTCCGCTGTGTCTCCTCGCTCGATTCACAGTGCCGAGCTCTGTTCCCTGCGACGTTACGATGCACGGGGACGGAGTTTTTGGCGCCAAATTCAAAAAGTGAAAAACACAATTCACATACAGTATACTGTAATCTTATAGATTACTGTATGAAATAAATACACACCCCTTTGTCCCTAGTGGTCTGCCCAGTGTTCTGCATGCACTTTTATATAATAAAAACTGTTCTTTCTGCCTGGAAACTGGAGATTGTCCATAGCAACCAAAAAGTGTCCCTTTACATCAAAAGTACTTTTAGACCAGCTAAAAAACAGCGATAATAAATTAGAATCACTTGCAGAATTGAGCGATAGCGATTTGTGGGAAATTCGTCATCAAACAATAAAAATAATGACAGCGACAATTCTGCAACTGAGCAAATTTCAGTGTTTTTGATTTGATTACATTATTGAATAATTTTTATTATAATTACATTATTATTTGTTATAATTATTTATAGTTATTTATTATATTATAACTTATGATTTTGTGTTTCAAACTTCATCATACCCGGGATGTCTACTTGGACAGATTTAAGCGAGTTATTCCTAAGAATTGCAGGCCTACAGTATAAAACGCCAAATTTCCATGCAAAAAATTGAACCGCTTTTGGTACAAAATTCCAGACATAATGTCATGTGGCAAAAGTATCAAATGGATACTACCATATAAAAAAAAAACTTAGGTGATAAGGAGGAGGGGTCATGGAAATGAGGAGGGGGGGGGAGGAGATGAGGAGGGATCTGTGTTCTTTATAATCCATCAGAAATTAAGTAGGCAGGGCTGACACCATATGCTGTAAATTCAGAGCTATGTTGTCCCATCAAAGAGGAAGCTAGGAGAACTCTAGCAGCAAAAGTTATTTTTTCTGTGATCGTCATTTAGGTATATCATATTTAGGTACATATATTTAGGTATATTCACCCATCAGGGTGAATGATGGCACCACAACATTAGTTATTTTTCTGTAATTGCATTGTGCTTAAAGTGGAGTTCCACCCATAAATATAACATTACATCAGTAGTTTTAAAAAAATGTCATTGGTCCTTTAAGAACATTTTTTTTTTTTTTTTTAGATGCCTTCAAAGTGTTGTTGCTAGGCAGAATAGTTAATCTTCCCACTTCCTGCACCTAGGTGCTTAAGCTTCCTAACCTACACCGCACAGACTCCTGGGAATGTAGTGGGTGTAACTTTCCAGGAGTCTGTGCACTCCCCAGTCTCGAAGAATCATGTGACTTGGACAGTACAGGTGCTGAAACCTGATCTGAAACCTATTACACTGCTTGTGCAGCACTGAGCATGTGCGAGATCTGCAAGGCTGAAATCCAGGAAGTCATACAGTCTGGCTTCATGATGCCCACACTTAAGATGGCCCCAGTCAATTTCTATTTTATAAAGTGTCTAAATGCTGTAACAACCAAACAAAACGGACCTTAGTTTACAGACTAACTTTACTAGAATACATTAAGCTTTTGTATTACAGGGGTATTTATATTTAAAAAGTGAAATTGTGGCCGGAACTCCGCTTTAAAAGGATAACCATGGAGAAATGTGCATGTTTACTAGAGATGTACGAAAAAAAAATATATATTTTGCCTTGATATACACTTTCAGATTGATATTAAAGGTCTCACGGTATACTTAAATTCTCTGGAGTCCACCCATCATTGAATCTTAGGTTTTAGGTGGAATTATCCTTAAATGATACCAGCACAGTTTTCTGTTATGAGACGGAGTGTATGTAAGCATCGTCGCCAAAATAGCTAAGAAAATGGCACATAATGAACATTTCCAACTGGAAGCAGAAGTTCTAGGGGATCTGTGAGCTTTGGACACTCACATCTGCTAATATTTTACAAGAGAGCATCTGCAGAGCGTTCTGAAGCAGTGAGAGTGGAGATACAGATCTGTGTGTTTAGCAAAAGCCTTTCCACCCAAAATACAGATACTGCAATGGATTAAATAACATTCTGCAGCCTATAGCACCACTATTTTGGCACAGATGGTTGAAATGTACAGTAACCAGACTTGGTACTAAAAATGTTGTAATTATCAAAATAAGTGACATATATGATGCGTCTGTCAAAAGCATTAAAATGACGCTAAGGCCGCGTACACACGGCCGGACATGTCCGCTGAAACTTTTTTTTATATATCTTTTTTGGGGAAATTTATTATAGCAAAAAGTAAAAAATATTGTTTTTTTTTCAAAATTGGCGCTCTATTTTTGTTTATAGCGCAAAAAATAAAAACCGCAGAGGTGATCAAATACCACCAAAAGAAAGCTCTATTTTTGGGAAAAAAAGGACGCCAATTTTGTTTGGGAGCCACGTCGCACAAACGCGCAATTGTCAGTTAAAGCGACGCAGTGCCGAATCGCAAAAACTGGCCAGGTCCTTTACCTGCATAAAGGTCCGGGTCTTAAGTGGTTAATATTCTAATTAGGAAACCTTCATTTTGTTTGCACATATAAAAGATTTTTGGTGATTGCTATTACCTCACATGCCACATCCCATGTTCAATCCATGTTTCCAATTTTAATAATTTTTATTTTTATGTACTACTACTTAGTGCCTCTACAGTCCCACCCCTAGGGGTTTTCTTGCTTTCCTATAGGGTCGACCGATAGAATATAGGATACTGAAGATTGTCGCCATTTCATGGGCGTGCACAAAATTAAGGTTTGACATGTTGGGTATCTATTTATTCTTTTACAAAAGAAAATGGCAGCTTATTACATCTGTTTGCAGTAAAATTCGTCTTTACTGAAATGTTGTGTTTCCTGGACCTTTGCAGTGATTTATCAAGAAGAAACAAGTCAGTCTTGTTGATTTTTTATCGTGTGTGTTGGTGGGTGGGGGGGGGGGGGGGAATGGGTGGTGCGCTTCTGAATTCTCAGCCTAAAGGCTCCTGAGACGTAAATATGGCCCTGTGTATACATTGAGAAGTGTTATATGTAGCCCAACCTGGAATCAGTCTGGACACCATTGATGACATGATTGTCAATCCCCGCTGGGTTACCCGGTCCCATGGAACAGCAGAAGGTCAGGGGGGATAATACAACTGTATATACAGCGCCTGGACTCAAGGACACTGCCGCTGATTTCTATGGTTGGGATTAGCCCAGGTCAGGCATGTCACACTCAGCTGAAACAAGGTGCTGAAATGCATACGATAACATTGTTAGACAGCACATCACAGGGCTCCACTTAAGACTTGCAAATCTGAGGATTATATTACCCTTTATAAGATATAGTATTTGTTTTAAACTGAACTTCAGGCAGATATAAAAGGTATTAATACATCATTAAACATTTTTTTTTTAATGAAAGCTGTGTAAAATTCCTGAATCTGTCATATTAGATTGGGGGAGCCAATCTGTTTTGTTGCCGATAGGAGGAGAGAGCAAAGTGATAGAGAGATGAGCTTATCAGTCTGCTGCCTCTTCGTTCACTGTCCAGTCACAGCCTGGGGGAGGGACAATTTTTAGATTGGCTGAGGACCATAATGATAGAATAACTAGGCAGGTGCACTGCCAAAAAATGTGTTTGTTTTCGTTACATTCATTTTTTTTTTTTTTGGGGGGGGGGGTCAGTCATTATGATTGAAATTTGTAAAATCGTAAATTTAAAGTCCAATTAATTCGAAAATTCGTAAACCTGTAAATGTGAAAATTCGAAAATCCAGAAATCTGTAAATTTGAACATTCTGAAATTTGTAAATGAGAGAATTCAGAAATCCGAAAATAAGAAAGAAAATCTGAAAATTAAAAAGAATGAAAATTCGAAATAATAAGTAACTACCGTAATAATAACTAACTATTAAATAATAGGTATTGGAATTTTCTTTCAAATTTGGCTGTTAGTCAACGTAACGAATACAAATTTATCTGAAGTTACGAATTATCTGAAATAAAGAATGCTGCATCTAAACAAATGGAACCAAATTAATTATTAATAATAATAA
The DNA here is from genome assembly GCF_905171775.1 of Rana temporaria. Classification (NCBI taxonomy): domain Eukaryota; kingdom Metazoa; phylum Chordata; class Amphibia; order Anura; family Ranidae; genus Rana; species Rana temporaria. The sequence goes on from NC_053498.1 coordinate 136,570,210, forward strand.
TAAAAAGTGTGAAAGAGGCCTTAAATTGCAAAACAACACCATTCAAGCAATGCATTGCTACACCGAGCCCTATGCTGCCACTTCTACCTGCGTCCTTGTGCCCTCTGACCCCTGTACACCCCTGGGCTCTCCAAGACTCCATTTTTGCTCAGGACATATTTTTTCAACAAATGACCTCAGTTCGCCCCTGTGCATTTCAAGGCTTCAGAGTACCCGAGAGCATCCAACATCATCTAGTAGTGACCCAAGTCAGTCCCTGTGCATTTCGTGGCTTCAGTGTACCCAGAAGCATCCAGCATCATCATTTTCATGGCTCCAGTGCACCCTAGAGCATCCAGTGCAATCTAGTGACCCCCTGTGCATTTCATGACTCCAGTACACCCCAGAACATCTAGTGACCCCAGTGCACCCCTGTGTGCCCCAAGACTCTAGTGCACCCCAGAACATCTAATGTCATCTAGTGACCCCTGTGCATTTCATGACTCCAGTACACCCCAGAACATCTAGTGACCCCAGTGCACCCCTGTGTGCCCCAAGACTCTAGTGCACCCCAGAACATCTAATGTCATCTAGTGACCCCTGTGCATTTCATGACTCCAGTACACCCCAGAACATCTAGTGACCCCAGTGCACCCCTGTGTTCCCCAAGACTCTGGTGCACCCCAGAACATCTAATGTCATCTAGTGACCCCTGTGCATTTCATGACTCCAGTACACCCCAGAACATCTAGTGACCCCAGTGCACCCCTGTGTGCCCCGAGACTCTACTGCACCCCAGAACATCTAATGTCATCTAGTGACCCCAGTGCACCCCTGTGTGCCCCAAGACTCTAGTGCACCCCAGAACATCTAATATTTATTTTATTACTAGTAATGGCGGAAATCAGTGAATCTCGCCCACCTCACAGCCTGTCAAGTCTTATGCCGCGTACACACAATGGCGTAGCGTGGGGGGTGCGAGGGGGACCTAGGCCCCGGGCGCAACATTTGGGGGGGGCGCAATCCCGCGCCAGTATGTGTCACCCCCACTCCATACATCTAAATTTTATTTTCTGTGACCCCGCGCTCTGTGATTGGGCGAAAGGGGTCATGTGGGGCTGGCCTGTCCTAAATCGCTGTGGACACGGTCATCTCCTCCTCCTCCTCTCCAGCCCGGGTCACTATGTTCCCGTCGCGGCAGGAAGTCTGTGTTTCTCTAAAGCTTAGCAAATGTGGTGAAGCTCTGCTGACTTCTAATGTCTAATGTCTGCTGACTTCTAATGTCATCTAGTGATCCCTGTGTGCCCCGAGACTCTACTGCACCCCAGAACATCTATTGTCATCTAGTGACCCCAGTGCACCCCTGTGTGCCCCGAGACTCTAGTGCACCCCAGAACATCTATTGTCATCTGCTGACTTCCATCATCCAATCACGTGCAAAATGCAAAAATGCTGTTTTTTTTCCTGGCATGTGATTGGGTATTCTTTGCAAAAGTGAAGCTTCATCTCATTTAGTAAGCGCTACGCGCAAATCTCCTTGCTAAGTGCACAGCCCCATTTGCCTTTAATAAATTAACCCCCTTGTAACTGTATAGAACTAGCTGGTTATCATTTATACAAAGTTGATTATTTCACTGACCTCCCTCGCAGTATAACAAAGTTTTACACCATGGCCTACAGCAGTTTGATGGGATTCCTGCCTGTAGATGTGCTGGGTGGCGCGATCCTTCCTGAAGTTTGGATTATCTGATGAAGGGTTAAATGGCCCTGGTGTCAGATAGTACCCACTGCCAAGCCTAAGCCAGGCCTGTTTACAATAACCGTGTGAGGTTTCAGCCTATAAAAGGCAATGTAGACCTGCCGTGTGTGAGCGGGAATGTAAACGTTTGGAAGATTTGTACGTCTACCATATACATTGAGGAACCGAGGAGACCTCGTTGTAAGAAACAAACTTGTCTGGGGCCTTTCACGCTCCTTGAGTCACTTTCATAAAGAGGAGCTGATTGAAGTGCACCTGTGGACTCGCAGAAGTGGATTTGGGTTCATAATAAAAGGGCAAATATCAAGAGTCTGCTTTTTTACACAGTGGGGGTTATTTACTAAAGGCAAATCCACTTTGCACTACAAGTGCAAACTACAAGCGCAAAGTGCACTTGAAATTGCACTGAAAGTGCACTAGGAAGTGCAGTCGCTGTAGATCCGAGGGGGAAATGCAAGGAAAATAAAAAACATAATTTTAACTTGCACATGATTGGATGATAAAATCAGCAGAGCTTCCCCTCGTTTTATATCTATCCCTCAGATTTACAGCGGCTGTACTTCCAAGTGCACTTTCAGTGCAATTTCAAGTGCACTTTGCACTTGTAGTTTGCGCTTGTAGTGCAAAGTGGTTTTGTCTTTCATAAATAACCCCCATAGTCTATTTGCTAGGGCTGTTACTAAATACAATTTTCGTGTTCGATTAATTATTATTATTTTTTTTAATGATTTAATCAACTAATTTTGATTAATTATAACGCACATACCGATCCAACTACTTTCAGCTGATCTCCTTGCAGGCTGATTCCCAGTGCAGCTACCAACCACTGGAAAAATGGATAGCAGGATACAAAAAACACACAAAGGCAGCGCTCGATGGGAATAGCATTACAACTTTTATAGTCTTCAAGTAGGTAACAAAATAAATATTGCACTGGAGATAAAATCGATGTAGCTACATAAACTGTAAAAATGGTGCGAGTAATACCAAACGGGTAGCGAAACCAGTCATAAAACCATGTAGCCAAGTATGATATTGGTATAAAAATGTGTACAACGATACCACTGCTGAATCCAGATGAGAAGGGGGTTAACATCAGTCCGTCGGCATGTAGATGTCCCCTGAAGGGAACTACCGTGTTTCCCCGAAAATAAGCCCGGGTCTTATATTAATTCTGTCAACAAAAGACACAGTAGGGCTTATTTTCAGGGTAGGTCTTACCATGTAATGTGATGTCTTCTCTCCCCCTCTTCCTCCCTGCCTGTCAGGAATCCCCAGAGTTAAAATGCTTTTAAAATCCTATAATTTACTATATTAAGCCCCGTACACAGGATCCAAAAATCATACAAAAAATACCACTTTCGAATCGATCGTACGATGATTGGATCGTTAGTACAGAGCTTTTGAGAGTCGATCATGACAGTTCATCGGATTATTATTCTATCGGACATGCACGGATTTTTTTTTCGTACAATGCCAGATCGGACGATTTCCGTTTAATCAGTACAGCTGTCGTTCGAAAATGCAATACAAATGCAATACTTCAGAATTTTTATTCTGTCGTACGAGAATTTTCGCGACTTTAGTCAACTCTTCAGATTCGATCTGAGATTAGCATGCAAAAAAACGGACGATCATTAGTCCGATAATCTCATTGTGTGTACCGGACATTACAGTAGTATATAATGTAGTGTGTGTTTCTGTAATATAATTGTGCCAAATACCTTTGTTATAGCGCCGCTCTGCGCTTCTGTGACCCGCTGGAGCATTTTACAAGCATTTTAAACTAGGGCTTATTTTCGGAGCAGGGCTTATATTGTAGCCCTCCTGGAAAATAACGCCAGGTCTTATTTTCAGGGTAGGTCTTATTTTTGGGGAAACACGGTATCACAACTCCCAGTGGATGGCTGTAGAATCCCAGGTTGATAGAGGGAAGTGATAGAGGGAAGTGTAACAGCCCTTGCGTGTGGCAGATAGTAAGGTCCCGTCGGCATGCATATATGAAGGCACAGCAAAGGAGCCCTTCAGATGGATAGGGCAAGCCCCGCCAGTGTCTGTTACGTCACCGGATCTCCGACGGAACTCCCTGAAGACCTGGAAGCCGGCGGAGGGGTGAGTACCGATCAAAATAATTTTGATTGATCAAAAAAATGTACGATTAATCGTGTAATTAATAGTTCATTTCTACAGCCCTACTATTTTCCTGGGATGTCATTAATGTTCATGTGTGTGTAAAGGCAGGCGTCCCAATACTTTTAGTAATATAGTGTATATTTGTTATTAGCTTTGAATGGCATGAGCAAAGCCCGATCAGTGTTATTGTTGCTGTCTATGTTCCTGTGAAGGGGAGCTTCCCCCTTCTGTTTGTCCCATTGACCATTATCACATGGAAAATCCATGTTTTTTGGTGAAATTTTCCACTTTGGGGAAATTTTCCAATATGGCAACCTAAGATGGGTTCTTCTTGTTTTGGGGAGATTTTCATTTACTTGCTGTTTTGACTTTGGGAGAGGAAGCTAAGGGAAATCTCCCCAATAAGACGACAGGCAGGGCTGGCATCAGCATTAGGCTGTTTAGGTGACTGCCTTAGGGTGCCAGGATAAGGGTCCTTTCACACTAGCGGACCGTTCGTCCGCTCATTACAAGTCCGTTAACGGACTTGTAATGAATCCCTATGGGAACGCGTCCGTTAGCGGATGGAGCATCCGCTAGCGTCCGCGTCAGTCGGGATCCGCTTTTCCGAACGGAAGAAACCCTATTTTTCTTCCGTTCGGCGGAGCGGAACTGATGCAGACGGACAGACGGTCCGTCTGCATCAGGTTCCCCATAGGGCAGAGCGGAGCAGAGACAGGGCGGTCCCTGCACTGTGTGCGGGGACCGCCCTATCCGCCGACAGCTGAGCGGGGACCCCCGCTGAGCCGACGGAGACACGCGGAGCGGACCCGGAAACGGTCCGCTCCGTGTGAAAGAGCCCTAAGGGAGGCAGAAAAACATTAATCCAAAGCCACTTGCTGAAGATCACATAGGGGGCAGATATTTATTTTAGTGATTTAAAACTGAATATTTAATAATAAGGTCCAGTCCACTTTTAGCTCTTTTTTTCATTTGCCTATTGTTGTTTTTGTCGTTGCAAATTTGAACATGAGCTCCTGACTATAGACGCTTGTGAGTGCGGCCAGACAAGGACACTTGTACTGTGGGAATGCGCTATGTCCGGTATTAGCACATACCGGCTACAGATTCCATTCTCCGCAGTTCCCCCGGGCGACGTTCAGCAACTCTCGCTATCAGCCCTGGTTGAGATCTTCCGTCCCCGGTGACCCTGCCTCTACCGTCCGCCTGAGCACATTGCAAAAGAATGAGCGAGGAGCAGCCAGTACGTGTTTTAATTAAACGAGCAGCTGGAGAAGGGAGGCTTTATGGGGCTCTGGTCTCTCCTAAAATATCACAGCTGTACAATACTTTCCACATTAAATGCCACTTCTAACCGCTTTCTGTAAAACAATTTGGGGTATTCAACTATAATTGGCTTTCCAGTAACGTCCCAGGAATTTAAGAGATTGGCGAAAAGCGACAAAAGGTGCAAAGGTAACGAAAACATTTTCCTAAGATAAAGTCAATGAAATATTTTTTTAAACAACAGCTCACATGCGCGGCCCACTTCTGCCTGACCCTACACGTGCCGGCAAAGATGAAGTCATTTTACACTTAACGGGTCATTCCACCCAAACAGGGAAATCTCCGTTTTGGATAGGTACTGGCGTGGGTCAAATAATACACTTAGTGGCCCATTTGTAAGACAGCGTTATCTGTGGTCATACCTCTGCTTAATAAAAAATTAACATTAATGATTCTTTCACATGGGTCAGATCTAGATGCTGCCAGACAGGGCTGCTGAAAAGGTAGTACAACCAGCCCTACTGTACTGGGCCCGGGCCCCATCAGTGCAAAGGTGGGGCCCAGGCACCTGCTGAGCAGGAGGGCCGGTTGTACTGTCTTATTGCAGACACTACTCCTCTTCTGTCTCTTCCCTGAAGCACTGCCAGCTTCTCCTCCTCTTTCTCCCTCCTGCTTCACTGCAAGGGGATTGGTTCTAGCACATGCACCCCTTCCACCTGCTGTCTTAGTCACCCCTGTGTGCCCCTTTGCCCAGCAGCTCTTCCGGCTTCCCTTCTTTGCTCTCCTGCCAGCACACAGTTGGATGTTTCAGGAGAGCGGGGAAAGGGGCTGGTAAATATGTCATTTATTGGCCCCTTCCTTTCCTGAAGGAACACAGTGGGCTAGATTCAGATAGGTTAGCGGATCTTTAGATCTGATTTACGATCCGCCGGCGCAAGTTTTTGAGGCTAGTGCTTAATTCAGAAAGCACTTACCTCAAAACTTGTGGCGGCGTATCGTAAATCCCCCGGCGGAATTCAAATTCCGCGGCTAGGGGGCGTCTACAATTTAAATCAGGCGCGTCCCCGCGCCAATCCAACAGCGCATGCGCCGTCTGCAATTTTTCCCAGCGTGCATTGCTCCAAATGACGTCGCTAGGACGTCATTGGTTTCGGCGTGAACGTAAATTACGTCCATCCGTATTCGCGAACGACTTACGCAAACGACGTAAAAAATTAAAAATTCGACCCGGGAACGACGGCCATACTTAACATAGGATACGCCGCATATAGCAGGGGTAACTATCCGCCGGAAAAAGCCGAACGCAAACGACGTAAAAAAAATACGCCGGGCGGGCGTTCGTTTCTGAATCGGCGTAAATCCTCATTTGCATATTCGTTGCGTGTAAAAAACGAAACGCCACCTAGCGGCCGGCCTGGAATTGCAGCCTAAGATCCGACGGTGTAAGTCACTTACACCTGTCGGATCTTAAGGAGATCCGACCGACGGAACTCAGAGATACGACAGCGTATCAGGAGATACGCCTTTTGTATCTCTATCTGAATCTGGCCCAGTAAGTGATCAGTACCAATCACTCCTATGTCCATTCATCAAATAAGCATAGTAAACTGTTTACTATGCTTCAGCAAGAAGCCTCAGAGTGCTTACAATTCATTCATCGGTGCAGCTGAGGCAGCAGAGAAAGGAACTGATAAACCTATGTCCTCAGTCACTTCTGTCCGGGGGGGCCCTGTCAGGTAGGCTGTATGGGGCCTTGTGATTTATAACAGCAGCCCTGATTCCGGATGACAGGTCTGTGTCCGATCTGCTTATGCAGAGTGGACACAGCCCCCTCTGCTCTATTGTACACCCGACCGCCCTCCGATCCAATCCAGCCAGTTGGGGGGGAACTAATCCCCCATTTTTATTTATTTCCGGATCGGAGGTAGCCAGGTGTAAACAGACACAAGTCATTTTACATCCGACTGCCCATAGAGGAGAATGGTGGGTCCGATCGGGTCCGGCCTATAAAGCGGACAGGCAATCAGATGGCCCGTGTGAAAGGGGCCTTACAAATGGCACTAAAAAAACGTATTTTAATGAATTTATGTTGGAAGTACAGAGGAGCAGAGCCCGGTGACATGATCTGTATTGGTTGTGTGACTGAGCTTTCCTCCTATCTGCAGCATTATGGAGAGGACACTTGGAATTACACCACAGGTTCCACACCACAAATTTAAAGTCAGTGTGGAGAAAAAAGTGAGATGTCCTGTGGAGAGCAGGAAGCAATACCCCCCCCCCCCCCCCCCCCCCCTCCATTATAAATAGTCCCTTCATAACTATACTTAACTTCAAATATAATATAGTAGAATTTATGTGGCATCAAAATTACTCCCAAGTCTAATATCCACTTGGGTATCAAATGGGCAGGCTGAAAAACCCATTCCTACAATGACCACATCCTTCCATATATACAGTGCAATTCTGCAATTTTCATCATACTTTACACGATTCAGAAGTTTGAAGTCTATATTCGTTTTTTTGGCCAATAATTTTAGAAATGTTAAATGGTTGTATCTGTAATCAAGTCCAAGTGGGGTTGGGCAACCCAGTCTTTATATATACACTGTATACAGACTTACATACAACTCATACTTACAAACGGAGACAGCGTGATGTCATGCCCACCGCATGCTGGGACGTAATGGCAGATATCCCACATGATTGCATGGCCAGTTAACCCTTCCCTATGCTATCCAAAACTTAAAAATCATTTTTTGGTTGTGGCTACACTTAAATGGGTTGTAAACCCTCAAGGCCACAGCCAAGTGAGCCGGAAGTGAGAGCGGGTACCTGTCAAAACCAAGTACCCACAAATGTGGCAGCAGAGGGGGGGGGGGGCGGAGGCAAACAAGTTGAGTTTCCCCTTTTTTTAACCTGATGACTGCCTTTATATATACATATACTGTATATATATATATATATATATATATATATATATATACACAGTATATATAGCTGCCATTCCTAGAGGTGTTATTAATCAGAGCTACACCGTGCAATGTAGTGTAGCACTGGTCTCCCAACAAGTTGGGCGCTATTGTAAATTTAGGGGTGTCTGAGCCAATAGTTGGGCTCAGACTCTGTTAATTCTATTTCAATTCGCCTCTGTTCTGGCTATGGGTGTGCTCGGTAGAGGTTTTCCCTTGTTGCCTGTAGGTGGCGTTACCACTTCAGGCCCATGTTGGAACTCGAGCAAACCATAGTGTGTTAGGTGACTCCTCTCGGCAGCAGCCCAGTGGGAGTGGTGCCCCGCTGTGCATGCTGGGGGGGGAGTACTTAAAGGGGTGGTTCCCCCTAAAACACATTGCTAACAATAGATTCGTAAGACCCGTTACACTGCGGGTAGGCTGGCTTTTTTTTTTTGTACATACCGAGATCTCCCCGTCTCGTTCCTTGTCGGTGGGCGTTCCTAGTTGATTGACGTTCCTCGGACGGGCGCGTACGTGACGTCACGACTTTCCGAAAGAAGCCGAACGTCGCTGCGCATGCGCCGTATAGAGCCGACTCTAAACGGCGCATGCGCAGCGACGTTCGGCTTCTTTCGGAAAGTCGTGACGTCACGTACGCGCCCGTCCGAGGAACGTCAATCAACTAGGAACGCCCACCGCCAAGGGACGAGACGGGGAGATCTCGGTATGTACGAAAAAAAAAAAAAAAAAGCCAGCCTACCCGCAGTGTAACGGGTCTTACGAATCTATTGTTAGAAATTTGTTTTAGGGGGAACCACCGCTTTAAGGGGCAGGCGCCGTTTTTCGGGGTCCTTCACCTCGTGGCCCTCCTGGCACGAGGTGGGTGTGCGTGATTTCAGTCTCGGGACCACGTTGGTCTGAGGCTGTGTTCCCGTTGAGTAGGCCCACCTATGCTGGCTAGGGCCTATGGTTCTACAGGGGATCCCAAGCTGTCTGTCCAAGTGGAGGAAGCTTCTTAGCGAAGGAAATAGGGGGAGGACCTGCCCTGGAGGAGACAAGCAAGGCAAGCTGATGTCTCGGGATAGGCCTAGTAACCTTGTTAAAGAAAAGAGATCCGCTACGCAAGTTGTCTTACAGTCCGCCGGATTGGCTTAAAGGTTCTTTAGCTGTAAGGCAGGAAGTTCGGGACTTTAAATCCTGTGGCAGAGGATTCCTGACTATCCATTCTGTGTTCTCAGACGGTCTGTGGCAGAGACTGTTCTCATACTGTCCATGCATCATTCCAGCTGCTAGGCCATGTGAAAGGGGTCTATCCGGGTGAGCAATGCCCACTCACGAGAGAGTGGTGAATGCTGGAACTTAGATATTTTTGTGCATTCTGTACCGCGTACCTGAACCTTCCCCTTCTCTCTATACTCTCTACTTCCTTCACAAGTTTTATGCAGCAAAACTAAAGCCTACAGTTGAAGGTTTTACATCTTGTGTGGACATTGCAATTTCTACAAACTTTCTCCCCTGGACAACAAACTTAGAGGTAATGTGCAAAACCCAAAATCTAAACCAGCAGCTCCTACGGGGGTAGTGCTACAGTAGCATACCACCAGGGGATCGGTAAATGTAGAGCCGTCAATGGGCTGTGATATTTGGTTGCACAAGGAGGGCCAGGAAAAGTCTTCCTGGCTTTTAAGTCCTAAATACTCTTCTTTCTGCACAATAATTCTATTATAATAACTTTGAATAATGAAAAAAAATCATCCTCTTAATATAGTTGGTGGTCTGTAATATCAACTAAGCAAAGTTTTGTTGATTTGCAGAATACACATAAGGTCTATGCCCTTTAGACATCTTGGGTATTGCCAATTTGGAGGTCACTGCAGTTGGGGTCATCCGTCACCTATGCAAGGCTTTCAGACCTCCTTAATAGTAGGCATTGGGTATTTTTACATAAACCTCACTGGTGTTGAACTCCCTGCAAACCTTCTTCGTTCCACTACTAGTGATATATTTTAATTGAAGCAGAGATGTATGTGTCGACAGGTCTTTTATAAAAAGAATTCAGTTATAAATTTAATTTAATCCTCAAGGAGGAAACATTCCAACTGCACTGGAGTAATACCTTGCTGTGGTTTTATTTTGTGACCACAAATCCCATCTGCCAATTCCAAAGTAATTTCCAGGAATACGCGGCTCCAGAGCTGGGGCATCGGTGCGTGCCAGCCAAGCTTGGCAGGATCTAGAAGAAGGATAGCAAGCCTCCGGAGTCCAGCTGCTGCAGTGTGCCTGGACAGCTGTGACTGGAGGGATGGAGTTTTCTGCGCACAGCTGACTTCCTGTTCAATAGTCTCCTTAGTTGGCTTGTTACATCAAACAACAGTTGTGCTGAGCGGCACTGCAGATGTTTAAACATAGTAAAATATATGATTAGACAAAATCCCCGGATCAGGGTAGGGTATGGGACTTTAAAGATGCAAAAGGGTATATTTAAAGTATTGTACTTACAGATAGTAATTACTTTTACCAAACGCGCAAGACACAATGGAATGATCAGATACATTTCTTAAAAATGCTTTACATTTATTCATACAAAAGTTATTTAAATTACAGTGCAAAAATATCCAAATCCTAAAACAGGAAGAATGCTGTTTTTCCAATCATAAGAAAAATAGCTTCCTCGTGAGACCAGTGTTCTTTGTTCTACATGTTTCGCCCGAATAAGGGGCTGCTTCAGGAACACACTGGCCACTATAATCTGCGTAAAATGCATAAAGTAAGATTTTAACTAGAGTTGTCCCGATACCGATACTAGTATCGGTATCGAGACCGATACCGAGCATTTGCCCGAGTACTTGTACTCGGTGCAAATGCTCCGATGTTTCACCCGATACCTGGACAGTCAGGGTGATCAGTGCAGTGGGGGAGTTACAAGCACTGATCACCGCTGACTGTCCTTGTTTCCTCCTCCATTCCCCCTCCATTCTGCTGCTGTCCCCCTCCGTGCTGCCAACTTTTTCCATGCTGCCGCCATGTCCCCCCTCCTTGCTGCCGCCGTCATGCCCCCCTCCGTCCTGCTGCCGTGTCCCCCATGCTGCCGTCATGTCCCCCTCCGTCCTGCCGCCGTGTGTCCCCCCTCCGTGCTGCCACCGTGTCCCCACTCCTTTCTGCCGCCGTCATGCCTCCCTCCGTGCTGCTGCCGTTTCCCCACTCCTTTCTGCCGTGTCCCCCCTCGATCTGTCAGGATGGAAAGCGGCGGTAGGAGCCGTTAAACCCGGCTCCTACCTTTTGCGAATGTACAGAGTCGGTGATCACTGACTCTGTCCATTCATATGACTGAAACATTGTAACCTCCTGTGATTACGATGTTTCAGTTTATGAATGAAGAGAAGCCGCTGGCTTCTCTCCTTTCATTTGTAAAAGTTGTAAAAAATAAAAATTTAAATAAAAAACACACTGACAATGTACATTTCCCCCCACCCCCTTAAAAAATAATAAAGAATTGTAAAAAAAAAAAAAATGTTTTTAAATAAATAAATAAAAAAATGTAAAAATAAACGACTGACACATGAGATTTAAAAAAAGTATCGGTAATCAGTATCGGCGAGTACTTGATAAAAAGTATTGGTACTTGTACTCGGTCCTAAAAAAGTGGTATCGGGACAACCCTAATTTTAACACACCGCTCTAATTCATCCCAAAGGTGTTCTATCGGGTTGATCTCAGGACTCACTCATCCATGTCCAGTTGGATTCTGCATTCATGGTTAATGGCCATATGAAGCTTGTAGGTGTCTGCAGAGGTAACAGAGCCTGTGACATCCTATATAGGAAAAATGGTTCTTCAACAATAATGTTCAAATTTAGGAGAAAAGAAAGGTAGGCCCATCAAACTTGAAATGACAACCAGAATTCAGCAAAATCAATAGGGACCTCTGAAGGATTATCTCAATTTCCAGCCCTCAGGGTGTCCTGTGTTCTCTGCAGAAAACAAAATCATTCCACCAAGTTCAGATGATTGTGATGAGGGACGTGTCGCCTTTGATCTGTAATAATCTGACATCAGAGGAATGTTTAGAGGAGGATTACAGAAGTAGGTGGAACTAATAGAAACACCGGGAAGAATCGCCATACAGAAGATGAAATGTATGAAAGGTTCCTGTAATCTGGACATCTCCAGGACAATGGGGTCAAAGTAAATCGATAACTTGTAGTCTGTAATAAAGAGTTCTCCTTTCCTAAGAAGAAATTCAGGTGTCGCCAAATCCACAAGGGCCTTTGTAGTTGTTCATTCAGAAGTCAAACTGTATTTTGTAAATCTTAGAGTTTCCTTGAAAAGATTGAAAGTCGTGGTAGATGTCTTTATCAAGGGGATAAAGGTTATGAAGCCTTAACTTATAATCATTTTTATGGTTATTTACACAGGAATGTTAGGGGTCTAAGAGAGGTAGATATTGGGCTTATTAATGTTATCACTTTCCGTGCAGCTATAGTCCACATCAGGCTACCCAGTCTCAGTTTCCTCCCACTTTGTAATTTCAGATTAGTGGTTTAGGTACAGACACATACACTTATAGGTAATGTGCAAATTACCGTAACTCTGAACTAGAAATATTGTAAATATTGAAGATATTTAACCACTTCCCTACCGTAGGATGTCATATGACGTCCTGGACTTTAGGGGGGATATCTGAATGATGCCTGCAGCTACTGGCATCATTCAGCTATCCTACTCTTCTGCTGGCGATTCTGCGCACCATAAGAATAATCAAAGCGGCAGTTCTGCCGCTTGATCGTTCTTATAGGCGGCGGGAGGAGAGATCACCCCCCTCCCGCTGCCATCCGGTGCTTCTCCGGGCTCTCCCGTGCCCTCAGGGGCCCGGAGAACCAATCGGCTGGCGTCGAATGAGGATCATTGGCGCGACGTTATGACATCACGCCCAGGTACCCGGAAGTAAACAAAGGCGCTGTCGGCATGAGATCAGTGAATTTTTTTTCCCGATCTAATGCTTTCCAGCCTGGAGGAGAGATGTGGGGTCTTATTGACCCCGCATCTCTCCATAAAGAGGCCCTGTCACTAACAATTCGTATTGCAAGGGATGTTTACATTCCTTGTAAAAGGAATAAAAGTGATCAAAAAAATTGAAATGTAAAATAAAGTGTAAAAAAAAAATTAAGTAAACTAAAATGAAAAAAAAAAAATTTTAAACGCTCCTGTCCCCAGTAGCTCACGCTCAGAAGCAAACACACACGTAAGCCCCGCCCACATATGTAAACGGTGTTCAAACCACACGTGCGTTAGAGCGCAACAATTCTAGCACTAGACCTCCTCTGTAACTCTAAACTGGTAACCTGTAAAAAAAAATTAAGCGTCGCATATGGAGTTTTTTAAGTACCGAAGTTGGGCGCTATTCCATGAGTGTGCACATTTTTTTAAGCGTGACATGTTAGGTATCTATTTACTCGGCGTAACTTCATCTTTCACATTATACAAAAAAATTGGGCTAACTTTTGTTATTTTTTTAATTCATGAAACTGCGATCTCCCCCACTGAGCTGTTGTGTTCTGACAGAGGGACAGCCACCCCACCAGAACACTCTGATCGTTGCTCTCCACCGTTGGCTGAGAATGTTGATCGGGAGCCAGTCGGCTGCTGGTTTTCCAGCTTGCTCGTCCGACAAAAGTCTGCCACGCGTTTTTTTTTTTTTAACCTGACAATGTTGGCCGACATTCGGCCCGTGTGTACAAGGGTTAAGGCAGGAAGTTCATTACTGTTCGGATCACAAAGTTGAAAAAAAAACACCTAAAAAAAAGAAAACTTACTGTAAAAAAAAAAAAACGAATACAGCCGCCACATCTAAGAATTAGTTAGCTGCATTATATTACATTTTTGCTTTTGGTTTAATACCACATTAACTACCTCTAAAATGACATATGAATGGAGAGCAAGCATTCCCAAAGGTCAATACAGACTGGTGATTCGATCCTCGGTCTGTTTATACCGTGTTGGTGGCATGTCTCATCACTGTGGGAAGAGTTATTCTTTAAAGCAGAGTCGTGGCTCTGAGCTATGTTCTTCTCTGTTTCTTTTTTAAAGCTAGACATCAAACCGCAATTCAAAGAAAGCATTTCTCTTCTGTGCCTTGTGCTTTGACATCCTGCCATCCTTGAAGCATAATATCAGATTATGGCCTCCTCCCGATAGCTTGTACAGACTCCAGTCTTTGCAGACGTGTGGCTGACTCTTCGCACAGATCATTGGCGTCTATACGTCAGCCAAAGTGTAATATTTGTTCTTAACTGGTGGTCTTGGCTGCTGTCTTTACGCAGTAAATTTTCAAGATAAGCTTAATAACTTTCCACATATCAAGCCCTCACGGTGGAGAATGGGCCCAGTTTAAAGCAAGCCCACCATTTCATCATGGATATTCTAATGCTGATTTTACAGAAAGTAACATTCTCTATCACAAATAAAATAAAGGTTATTGGTAAACAGAAATGAGCTTGTGCGTCCTCCGAATGGATCTCTAGCCAAACTCTGACTCTAGCCCAGGGGTCTCTAAACTTTTTTAACAAAGGGAAAGTTTACTGTCCTTCAGACGGGTGGGGAGGGGGGGGGCAGAGCCAGACTGTGGCCAGTGGGAGCAGATCATTTTCTGGCATCAGTGGAAGTAAACAATGTCCTATCGTTGGTGCCATTGGGAGGAATTCTGCCCGATCGTTGGTGTCATTGGGTCCCATCATTGGTAGATATGTGCATTCCTGTTCGTACGAATGTTATTTTCGTACGAAAATGTTCATTTTCGTACCCGCAGAATAATGTGTACATATGAAAAAATTAAGGCACCAAAATACGAAAACGGCGTGATTACGAATGAGCCGCATAACGAACAACCGTATATACGAACAAACGATCCGACGAAAATACGACAAAACGAAAACGGCAATAGAACGAAAATGACAAAAAGACTTGCATTCTGTATTTTGTTTGAATCCTTGTTCTGTTCGTATTTTGATTTTCAGTCGTATGTTCATATGACATCTAACAAAAGATTTTCATTCTGTATTTTGTTTGAATCCTTTTTCTGTTTGTATGTTCATATGACATCTTATAACAAAAGATTTGTATTCTGTATTCTGAATTCCTTTTTTATGTTAGTAATTTGTTTTCAAAATACAGAATGCAAATCTTTTGTTATAAGATGTAATTTTAGTTTTTTTTGAATGGGCAGTGAGTGTAGTTAGTTAGTGAAGCCGCTTCTCTTTTGTGCTGAGTACAGTAGTACAGTAAAGCCAAATAAACTTTTCTGTGGATTTTCGTCTGAAGGGAGATCAGTTGGCCAGACTTTTGAACCTGGAACCCAAAAATGGTTTTCTGATGGAGTTTAAAAACGAACGAACGTTCGGTAAAACGATCATTTTTATGTTTGTTGTTAAAAAAGTCTGACCAAGTGTATGGGGCTTAACAATAGTTAATATGTTAATATGGATGAGCCGCGTGTTGAAAGTGCCGCGAATCCCGCGATATATTTAAGTACAAAATGACGAAAATTCACGAAAATTATTGTCTAACAAGTAACGAACATGAATTAAACAGAATAACGAACCATCCCGCATGTACGAAAATAAAACGGTAACCAAAATACGAAACGATCAGTATACGAAAAATCGCGTCGTACGAAAAACGAACGGGAACGAACAGGAAAACGGGCGTCTTACGAAAAACGAACGGGAACGAGCCTACGGAACGATACGAAAAGGAACAAAAAAAATAAAAAAAATTTCTGTGCACATGTCTAATCATTGGTACCATTGGGAGAAATGACCGATCATTGGTGTCTTTGGGCCCCCTCGTTGGTGCCATTGGGAGGAATTCTGCCCGATTATTGGTCTCATTGGGTCCCATCGTTGGTGTCATTGGGAGGAATTCTGCCTCATCGTTGGTGTCATTGGGCCCTATCGTTGATGTCATTGGGAGGAATTATGCCCCATTGTTGGCATCAGTGGAAGGAATTATGCCCTGTTTTTAGATGAAATAGTGCCTCAAGAGCCAGATAAAAGCAAGCAAAAGGCCACATCTGGCCCCTGAGCCACAGTTTGGAGACCACTGCTCTAGCCCAAAGAGGGGGGGGGCAGCGGTACAGGAATGACCCAACCCACAGCTCACAGGAGTAATAAAAAAGAGCTCAAGTTTGGCTTGAGATGAGTTTGGTGGAGGCTGAATAATGCTCATCTACATAGTACAGTCCAATTTCCTTCTGCGTGTGAAATTCTATGGCAAGTGCTATTACACTAAACTGCATGTAGCCATGATCATAGCATGTATAAAGCACATATTTAGCTTATTCATTCACGTCGCTAATTCATATAATCAGTGATTTCACAAAATTTCTTGCAGTTTTACAAGAATTTTCATCTAGGGCCTATACATGTGAATATTAAATGCTAATTTAAACCTAGTAGTAGTTTTAAAAAAATAGCATCGGGCTATGTGACATGTGTTATCCTATATAATTTTTTCTGGTCAAAAATGAACGATTTGGTCCAAATTATGATGCTTTACCTGCAGTACTATACAAGTCCAAGCAGTAGTAATGTGTGTCTGGAGTCTTCCTTGGTTGCTTGTGTATGACCTCTTGGTTGTGACTATACTGCAGGAAGCTGAAGGTATTAAGGCATCATGGCTTCTTCCTCTGCATTCTTTCCCGTGATCTTTTACCATATGGTAAAAATTAAGCCTTTACTGCGGTGTTTCTCAACCAGGGTTTCATGGAACTATAGGGTTCCTCCAGGGATTGCTAGGGGTTTCTTGAGCAATGAGAAATGTCTGCCTCTCAGATAAGTTCCCTTTAACACCATTGATTTTTTTTAGCTTTCTTTAAGATGAAATAGTGCCTCAAGAGCCAGATAAAAGCAAGCAAAAGGCCACATCTAGGGCCTATACATGTGAATATTAAATGCTAATTTAAACCTAGTAGTAGTTTTAAAAAAATAGCATCGGGCTATGTGACATGTGTTATCCTATATAATTTTTTCTGGTCAAAAATGAACGATTTGGTCCAAATTATGATGCTTTACCTGCAGTACTATACAAGTCCAAGCAGTAGTAATGTGTGTCTGGAGTCTTCCTTGGTTGCTTGTGTATGACCTCTTGGTTGTGACTATACTGCAGGAAGCTGAAGGTATTAAGGCATCATGGCTTCTTCCTCTGCATTCTTTCCCGTGATCTTTTACCATATGGTAAAAATTAAGCCTTTACTGCGGTGTTTCTCAACCAGGGTTTCATGGAACTATAGGGTTCCTCCAGGGATTGCTAGGGGTTTCTTGAGCAATGAGAAATGTCTGCCTCTCAGATAAGTTCCCTTTAACACCATTGATTTTTTTTAGCTTTCTTTAAGATGAAATAGTGCCTCAAGAGCCAGATAAAAGCAAGCAAAAGGCCACATCTGGCCCCTGAGCCACAGTTTGGAGACCACTGCTCTAGCCCAAAGAGGGGGGGGGGCAGCGGTACAGGAATGACCCAACCCACAGCTCACAGGAGTAATAAAAAAGAGCTCAAGTTTGGCTTGAGATGAGTTTGGTGGAGGCTGAATAATGCTCATCTACATAGTACAGTCCAATTTCCTTCTGCGTGTGAAATTCTATGGCAAGTGCTATTACACTAAACTGCATGTAGCCATGATCATAGCATGTATAAAGCACATATTTAGCTTATTCATTCACGTCGCTAATTCATATAATCAGTGATTTCACAAAATTTCTTGCAGTTTTACAAGAATTTTCATCTAGGGCCTATACATGTGAATATTAAATGCTAATTTAAACCTAGTAGTAGTTTTAAAAAAATAGCATCGGGCTATGTGACATGTGTTATCCTATATAATTTTTTCTGGTCAAAAATGAACGATTTGGTCCAAATTATGATGCTTTACCTGCAGTACTATACAAGTCCAAGCAGTAGTAATGTGTGTCTGGAGTCTTCCTTGGTTGCTTGTGTATGACCTCTTGGTTGTGACTATACTGCAGGAAGCTGAAGGTATTAAGGCATCATGGCTTCTTCCTCTGCATTCTTTCCCGTGATCTTTTACCATATGGTAAAAATTAAGCCTTTACTGCGGTGTTTCTCAACCAGGGTTTCATGGAACTATAGGGTTCCTCCAGGGATTGCTAGGGGTTTCTTGAGCAATGAGAAATGTCTGCCTCTCAGATAAGTTCCCTTTAACACCATTGATTTTTTTTAGCTTTCTTTAAGATGAAATAGTGCCTCAAGAGCCAGATAAAAGCAAGCAAAAGGCCACATCTAGGGCCTATACATGTGAATATTAAATGCTAATTTAAACCTAGTAGTAGTTTTAAAAAAATAGCATCGGGCTATGTGACATGTGTTATCCTATATAATTTTTTCTGGTCAAAAATGAACGATTTGGTCCAAATTATGATGCTTTACCTGCAGTACTATACAAGTCCAAGCAGTAGTAATGTGTGTCTGGAGTCTTCCTTGGTTGCTTGTGTATGACCTCTTGGTTGTGACTATACTGCAGGAAGCTGAAGGTATTAAGGCATCATGGCTTCTTCCTCTGCATTCTTTCCCGTGATCTTTTACCATATGGTAAAAATTAAGCCTTTACTGCGGTGTTTCTCAACCAGGGTTTCATGGAACTATAGGGTTCCTCCAGGGATTGCTAGGGGTTTCTTGAGCAATGAGAAATGTCTGCCTCTCAGATAAGTTCCCTTTAACACCATTGATTTTTTTTAGCTTTCTTTAAGATGAAATAGTGCCTCAAGAGCCAGATAAAAGCAAGCAAAAGGCCACATCTGGCCCCTGAGCCACAGTTTGGAGACCACTGCTCTAGCCCAAAGAGGGGGGGGGGGCAGCGGTACAGGAATGACCCAACCCACAGCTCACAGGAGTAATAAAAAAGAGCTCAAGTTTGGCTTGAGATGAGTTTGGTGGAGGCTGAATAATGCTCATCTACATAGTACAGTCCAATTTCCTTCTGCGTGTGAAATTCTATGGCAAGTGCTATTACACTAAACTGCATGTAGCCATGATCATAGCATGTATAAAGCACATATTTAGCTTATTCATTCACGTCGCTAATTCATATAATCAGTGATTTCACAAAATTTCTTGCAGTTTTACAAGAATTTTCATCTAGGGCCTATACATGTGAATATTAAATGCTTTCATCTAGGGCCTAGCACAAGTGTAAGGAGCATTCTTTCAAATGACCATCACACTAATGTATCATGACTTGTAGATGTAGTCATTTTTAGTAGGGGTTCCATGAGACCATAATGTTATTTCAAGGGTTCCTCTGTGTTGAAAAGTTTGAGAAAGGTCGCTCTACTGTGTAGAACAATAAAGCTGCTAGTCCATCACATATTTGCCAGATGTCCCTCTTTCTGTAGGACAGTCTACTTGAAAATTATCCCGCATTCCCCATGTATAGCGAAATGGTCCACCAGGCAGGGAGTAGCACGTTTCTGCAACCAATGGTACGCTAATGCCACGTACACACGTTCGGAATTTCCAACAACAAATGTTCGATGGGAGCTTTTGGTCGGAAATTCCGACCGTGTGTAGACACCATCGGACATTTGTTGTCGGAATTTCCAACAACAAAAATGTAAGAATTGGTTCTCAAATTTTTCGACAACAAAATCCGTTCTCTTAAATTCCGATCGTGTGTGGACAATTCCGACGCTCAAAATTCCTAGCATGACGGAAGCGCTCGGTGTCGGCCTGGTAAAACTAGTGTTCGTAATGGAGATAGCACATTCGTCGCGCTCTAACGGACTGAAAAGCATGATGCTGAAAAGTGTGAATCGTCTCTCACCAAACTTCTACTAACACAACTGGTATTGAACTTCTCTTTTCTAGTGCTGTTGTACGTGACCGCGTTCTTGACGTTCGGAATTCCTGACAACATTTGTGTGACCATGTGTATGCAAGACAAGTTTGATCCAACATCCGTCGGAAATGTATCCACGGTTTAGTTGTCGGAATGCCCGATCGTCTGTATGCGATATTAGTGTACCGTGATTCTTTCCTATCACAAGAAGCGGCTGTTACAATTTTTTTTCCTGGACCTTTTTTTCCTGGTTACTAAGCCATCCTGTTTCTCATTACCCCATTTTGTTGTTTAGCATGGAGTTGGTACTAGGGCCTGTTTTCCATCACTGGAGCCTGTAGGCACACACTCTTTGGCACCCAGAAGAAAATACTCTTAGTTAGAATCAACTCTTTTTTACATAGAACATTTTTTTTTTTAAAACAGAGATGACTGTTTTTCTTCCAATCATGGGAAATATAAGTGGTCAGTAACTGTATAGGAAAAAGCTGCCTCTTTCCATCTGACATCTATAGACACCAATTCTTTGATTAGAGGTCAGTTTTGCCCTGATTGCTGTACAACTAGATGAGAGACCGTATAAAGCTGGAGGATCATTCTCTGTTTTGCTCCAAGGGACCATGTTACGGGGCATATGGGACCTTTGTAGTCATGTAACTATCCTAAATTATAATGGCTCTCAGCCCTGCACTCTTGGGGCTCATTCACAACATGTGCAGTCACCTGTGTTTTCTGTGCACCACACCAAATGCAGGTCACTGCAAAGGCACATAGAGGACAACAATTTTCTTAGTGCCTTGTAACTGAAAGTAAAGATATAAAAAATAAATAGATGACATGGAAATGCATGCCAACGTGCATAAAAATGCGACATTATGCAATGCAATGTTAAATGCACATCAATGCATTTTCAAAGCATTTTTGTGACTTTTTATGTGCAATATGGTGTGAAAGGTCCTGGAATCTTCAAGCTAAAAGTGATATTAAAAGCTTTCTTTTTTTTTTTTAAAAAACCTGTTATACTTCGCTGATCTGTGCAATGGTTTTGCACAAAGTAGCCCCAATCCTCTTCTCAGGTCCCTTCCCAGCGCTCTTGGCTCATTCCTTCTGCAGAGTGCCCCAGGGCCAGCAGCTTGAAATAGGGGCACTTAAGCAGGCTTGTTCATGAGCCGCAGCTCTGCCTCGCCCCCTCTCTCTCTCCTCATTGGCTCACTGGCTGTAATTGACAGCTGTCTCAGCAAATGAGGAGGGAGAGCCAAGGCTTCCCAGCACAGCACTGGAGGAAGATCAGGCTCAGGTAAGTATTAAAGGGATCGGGGTGGGGGGGAAGGCTGCTGCAAAGAGATTTTTTTTACCTTCATGCATAGAATGCATGAAGGTACAAAACCTTGAGACTTTACAGCCACTTTAAAGCGGATGTGCCACGAAAAAAAAATATTAAAAGCCAGCAGCTACAAATACTGCAGCTGCTGACTTTTAATATTAGGACACTTACCTGTCCTGGAGTCCAGCGCCGTCCGCAGCAGAGGAAGAGCGATCGCTCGTCACTCTGCTGCTCCCCCGCCATCCTCAGTGAGGGAACCAGGAAGTGAAGCGCTCCGGCTTCACTACCCGGTTCCCTACGGCGCATGCGCGAGTTGCTCCCGCTGTGTTCTGGGAGCCGAGTGTTCCCAGAGCACAACGGGGGAGGACGGGAGGTGACGTTCTGCCCGCAGTTTACCCGAAACTGTGTGGCCGGAAGTGGGTGCAAATACCTGTCTTTAGGGGCGCGTTATAGCCTGATAAATACTGTATATCCAAATTATATATAAAAGATATATATCCAAATTACCAGGGGGGCCACATTAAACTGGAAAGCAGGCCGCAATTGGCCCGCGGGCCAGACTTTGGACATGCCTGGGGTATGTGATCACTTAAAAAACTGAAAAAAAAAGGTATTTATAATAGTTTTTTTTAAATATTTGTACCTAAATAGTGTTGCCTTTCATTTCTATTTTAAACTGAATGGGTTGTTTTACAAGGTGAGGGTTTACATATACTTTAAAGTTAAATGAAAGTTGGAGTTGGTCTTTGATGCTCTGTTTTTGAAAACATGGAAATGGATCCTTGCAGACAAAAGATTATTCTGCTGTACTACCTTACCTGCTACCTCTCTATTTATTCCCATCTGCCCCAGCAGCATTCCAGTTGTAGATGAACTACAGGTCCTAGCTTAAACTCTCCATCAGCCAGAACTAATGATTCTTCCAGCTACAACACTGCCAATCCTGCGCTAATGCCACACTATACGCTGCCCATGCTTCCCGCAGAGTGTTGAATGATCTCATCACAGCAATGTAGAAGTATGACAGAGAGCAGAGCAGGACTGACAGCTGTTAATCTGATCACGTTGGTGCCAGTGGATTTGCTAGAATACGTAATTCACTTAATAACATTGCTTTGTTATTTTATATGTTTTGCCTGTAGGAATTTGGCACTCAGACAGTCTGTCTCCCAGCCAGCTGCTCCAGGTAAGCGCGCCATAAAGTTACTGTATGTAGCAGATGAATGTAAATATATGGAATACATGACATTTTCAATATGAGAAAACTTTGCCCGGCTTACAAAGTTAAGTGATTAGACACAAGGCTTTCTCACTTTCAGATTAAACCAGTCAAATGCCTTGTCCATACAGGGCAAAGCAGCTGGTTCTCCTAAAGTAGAGATCCAGGTATAGATATCTTATACATAGTTACATTGGTCCAGCTTGCACTAATATAACTATACATATACCATAATTGTCCGATCCCCCCTGGAAGCTGGAAATCACTGAAGTAGACACCACTGCTCCAGTGATCTCCAATTGCTTCCGGGTCCTGTGCCGAGCGGCTGGGCTGCTACTTACTAAATGCAGGAAGTTGGCCGCTCGGCATAGGTGCCATTCAGAGAATGCTGTGCCTTTCGTAAATGGATGCAAAGCGTTCTGTGATTGGACAAGGTGGAGACATGACATCACTGCCCTGCCTTTCCACCTCATCAAATCGGAGAACATTGTGGGCTAGATTCAGATAGATTAGCGGATCTTTAGATCCGCGTAATCTATCTGATTTACGATCCGCCGGCGCAAATTTGAGAGGCTAGTGCAGTATTCAGAAAGCACTTACCTCAAAACTTGCGCCGGCGGATCGTAACTCCCCCGGCGGAATTAAAATTCCGCGGCTAGGGGGAGAGTAGTATTTAAATCAGGCGCGTCCCCCCGTGCCGATTTAAATGCGCATGTGCCGTCCGTGAATTTTCCCGGCGTGCATTGCTCCCAATGACGTCGCTAGGACGTCATTGGTTTCGGCGTGAACGTAAATTACGTCCATCCGTATTCGCGACCAACTTAGGCAAACGACGTAAAAATTCAGAACTCGGCGCGGGAACGACGGCCATACTTAACATTGGATACGCCGCATATAGCAGGGGTAAGTATACGCCGGAAAAAGCCGAACGCAAACGACGTAAAAAAAAGCGACGGGCGGGCGTTCGTTTCTGAATCGGCGGAAATCGGTATTTGCATATTCGTCGCGAAAAAAACGAAGCGCCACCTAGCGGCCGGCGGGAGATTTCAGCCTAAGATCCGACGGTGTAAGTCACTTACACCTGTCAGATCTAAGGGAGATCTATGCGTAACTGATTTTTATGAATCAGTCGCATAGATCCGACCGTCGGATCTCAGAGATACGACGGCGTATCTCTTTCTGAATCTCCCCCTTTGCATTCATTCACAAAAAGAATGGTGCTGGTGCTGATCAGCCGATCTGCTGTATTAAGAATGCATCAGGCCAGGAGACCCAGAAGCTAGTGGAGACCACTAGAGTATCTGTGTCTACTTCAGTGATTTCCAGCTTTCAGGGGCATTGGACAGGTATGGTATATGCATAGTTACAATGGTCCAAGTTGGACCAATGCAATAACAGTATCTCACAAAAGTGAGTACACCCCTCACATTTTTTGTAGATATTTTATTATATCTTTTCATGTGACAACACTGAAGAAATTACCCTTTGCTACAATGTTGTGTAGTGAGTGTACAGCTTGTACAACAGTGTCAATTTTCTGTCCCCTCAAAATAACTCAACACACGGCCATTAATGTCTAAACCGCTGGCAACAAAAGTGACTACACCCCCAAGTGAAAAATGTCCAAATTAGGCCCAAAGTGTCAATATTTTGTGTGGCCACCATTCTTTTCCAGCACTGCCCTAACCCTCTTGGGCATGGAGTTCACCAGAGCTTCACAGGTTGCCACTGGAGTCCTCTTCCACTCCTCCATGAAGACATCACGGAGCTGGTGGATGTTAGAGACCTTGCGCTCCTCCACTTTCTGTTTGAGGATGCACCACAGATGTTCAATAGGGTTTAGGTCTGGAGACATGCTTGGCCAGTCCATTACATTTACCCTCAGTTTATTTAGCAAGGCAGTGGTCATCTGAGGCCCCATACACACGGGAGAATTTATCCGCAAATACGGTCCAGCGGACCGTTTCCGCGGATAAATCCTCTCGAGGATTTCAGCAGATTTCTATGCGATGGCGTGTACACACCATCGCATTGAAATCTGCGCCGAAATCCTCTGGCGATGACGTGTCGCGCCGTCGCTGCGATTATGACGCGGCGAAGTGCGCGACGCTGTCATATAAGGAATTCCACGCATGCGTCAAATCATTACGACGCATGCGGGGGATCCCTTAGGACGGATGGATCCGGTGAGTCTGTACAGACCAGCGGATCCATCCGTTGGGATGGATTCCAGCAGATGGATTTGTTCTGCATGTCAGCGAATATCCGATCTGCTGGAATCCATCCCAGGGGATAAATATCCGCGGATAAAGATCCGCTGGCGTGTACACACCATAGGATCTATCCGCTGAAACCCATTTGCTGGGATTTATCTGCGGATGGATTCTATGGTGTGTACGGGGCCTCAGAGGTGTGTTTGGGGTTGTTATTATGTTGGTCAGGTGTCCCTATCAATGTCCTCTTTTACATCAAGTGTCCCCATCAGAGTGCCCCTTTACATAAGGCATCCCTATCAGAGTCCCCCTTTACATCAGGTGCCCCCATCAAAGTCCCCCTTTACATCAGATGTCCCCATCAGAGTCCCCCTTTACATCAGGCGTCCCTTTCAAAGCCCTCCTTAACATCGGGCTTCCTTATTAGAGTCCTCCTTTACATCAGGCATCCCCATCATTGTCCCCCTTTACATCTGGCATCCCCATCAGAGTCCCCCTTTACATCAGGCGTGCCTTTCAAAGCCCTCCTTAACATCGGGCTTCCTTATTAGAGTCCTCCTTTACATCTGGCATCCCCATCAGAGACCCCCTTTACATCAGGCGTCCCCATCAGATGTGTTTTGGCAAAATTTAGCCATGTTTGGATGTTTTTCTTCCTAAGAAAAGGCTTCTGTGTTGCCTCTCTACCCCATAGCCTAGACATATGAAGAATACGGGAGATTGTTGTCACATGTACCTCACAGCCAGTACTTGCCAGATATTCCTGCAGCTCTTTTAATGTTCCTGTAGGCCTTTTAGCAGACTCCCTGATTAGTTTTCTTCTCCTCTTTTCATCAATTTTGGAGGGATGTCCAGTTCTTGGTAATGTCTCTGTTCTGCCATATTTTCTCCACTTGATGATGACTGTCTTCACTGTTTTCCATGGTATATCTAATGCCTTGGAAATTCTTTTGTACCCTTCTCCTGACTGATAGCTTTTAACAATGAGATCCCTCTGATGCTTTGGAAGCTCTCTGCGGACCATGGCTTTTGCTGTAGGATGTGATTAAGAAAATGTCAGGAAAGACCTACTAGAACAGCTGAACTTTATTTGGGGTTAATCAGAGGCATTTTAAAAGATGGCAGGTGTGTGCTGACTCCTATTTAATATGAGTTTGAATGTGATTGCTTAATTCTACACACCACATTTTTATTTTTACCCCCCCCCCCCCCCCAAAAGATTTCAGTTTATTTTTCAATTGAGTTGTACAGTTTATAGGTCACATTAAAGGTGGAAAAAGTTCTGAAATTATTTTTCTTTGTCTCATTTTTTTACATCACAGATTCCTGACATTTTAAACACTTCAGCCCTGGGAGTTTTTACCCCCTTCCTTACCAGAGTAATGAAGGGGGTACAAATAGAGCTTTCAATTGGTGGTATTTGACCACCTCTGTGTTTTGCACTTAAACAAAAAAAGATTTTTTTTTTTATTATTTAATTTTTTTTTTTTTCGTGTGTGTGTAGTATCTGTCTTTTCCAAGCTGAAATGATTCATCCAACCCCCTGAGTGTTTGCCTCAAGATTGTAAAAATTGAGATATGCTAAATGTCCCTGGAAGTTCTGCTGGCAGCCATGAAACTGGACTGCAAATATTGAAGGTGTGACTGTTTTTTCAATTGCATAATGTGTGAGTTATCCGTAGTGAGACTCGGCTCTCTCACAGCAGAAAGAAGGGTGTTGTTTGATAATACTGAATATATTTTTCCTCCAGGAGCAACGGTAAACTTCCGTATTCCGTATACTACAGTATATAGCAACATCCCAAACAGCCAGCAACTTGACAGATACCATACCTCACTTCTGTTTGGGTTGAGGTTTTAGCTAGAATCAGTCTGTTATTTTATTCTCTTATACTGTATTGCCAAATTCGGTAGCAGTTTTCATAGACCTTATTTGTCAGTTCCTGTAGAAGGTCTAGGTCCCTACCACTACAGTCAATAGTGCCCCCAAACGATTGCTTGGGGAAAATTTTAGGGTGAGTTTTACAAAAAAGTCTGACCCATAAAAGAAGAGGCACTATACTTGAGGGCAGGGACTGATATGTAAAGTAAATGTAAATATATGTAAAGCGCTACGTGAATTGATGGTGCTATTTAATAGACATAATAGACATGTGCAATTTGTTTCGTTCTGAATTAGTTTTTTGTAATTGTAATTTCGACAAATTCGTTAATTCAGAAATATCTGAATTAATGAAAACCTGTTTAACAATTTTTTTCTGAATATTCATAAATTCGAAAATTCGAAATTCAAAAACCCAAAAATCTGAAATAACTAACTAATAATAACTTTACTATTACTAACTATTAAATTATAGGTATTGGAATTTCCTTTCAAATTTGGCTTGTTAGTGAACGTAACAACTTTATCTGAACTTATGAATTATCCGAAATAGCTGTATCTAAACTAATGGAACGTAATGAATTAATAATTATAAATAACAATAATAATAATAATAAAAACTTTGTATTAATATTATATATTATTAATTTATTCCGTTCCATTTGTTTCGATGCGGCGTTCGTTATTTTGGATAATTCGTAACTTCTGATAAATTTGTATTCGTTACGTTCCCTAACAGACAAATTTGAAAGGAAATTTCAATACCTCTAATTTAATAGTTAGTTATTTTTAGTTAGTTAGTTTGTCTTTAGAATTTTCTTTCTTATTTTCTTATTTTTTTATTTACGAATATATGAATTTTCGAACTTACGAATTTACAAATTGCGATCATAACGAATGACCCCAAAAAAAGCCAAATGGCAGTGCTCATGTCTACTATTTAGGTACCTCTAATAAATAAATGAAATATACTTGGCTTTCTGTCAGTCAATGTCTTGAAGCGTCATTGCTTTATGACCCTTTTGAACAGTTGGATGGGCGAATACCTGCTCCCCTGCCTCAAGCTATGGTTTTCCCTGCTGGGTCATGTCCCGTAGTGACATACGAGCCATTGGGAGAAACCACTGTGCTCAGCAGGAGGAGCAGGTGGGGAAGCGGGACAAGAGAGACGCTTGCTTCTTAGTGAAACTCAAACTGTCAGAGAATTGGCAGCCTGGTTATGTGGGTCACACGTTGCATGTAGGGGCTCGTTCACACAGGCGTACTACAGCGTACACCCACGCAAGGCCCATGGGGATGCGCAGGTGTTCCCGTGCAGGAAGTTCCATTCGTGTCGATTGGGACACAGTAGCGGCACCGATACAGCTGCTGCTCCCAATTTGACAACCGTATGCATGCGGGTCCCCGAAACACTGTCTGTATATCCATCGCTGACCATACGTAATCGCTCCATGTGCAATTATATGTGAATAGCCACCTACAATGTCAGCCTGCCATTGGCTTGTACAGAATTCCTGTCAGCGGCTGATCGGAGACATATGGTCATACATGCCACAGAAAGACACTGATCTGGGTGGCACATAGCTCTTATCGGCCCTGTGCATGAGCTCAAGATAGAAACTTAAATGTGTTTTAATACTGACATGCTGTTTTGATTTGTGTGCAGTGTAACATTTAATAACAGATCAATTTTGATGCAGCGTACACACGATCGTTTTCCGGCATGAAAAAAAAACGTTGTTTTTCAGCATGTCCAAAAAACGAAGTTTTTCCAACTTCATCATTAAAAACGATGTTGCCCACACACCATCGTTTTAGAAAAATGATGAACAAAGCGCGGTGACGTACAACACGTACGACGGCACTCTAAAGGGGAAGTTCTATTCGCCTTGGGGCTGCTTTTAGCTGACTCCTTGTTAGTAAAAGACGATTCGCGCTTTTCTGTCTGTTACAGCGTGATGAATGTACTTACTCCATTATGAATGGTAGTTTTACCAGAACGAGCGCTCCCATCTCATAACTTGCTTCTGAGCATGCGCGGGTTTAAAACGTCGCTTTAGCCCACACACGATCATTTTTTACAACCCGAAAAACTAAACTTTTTAAAACGACGTTAAAAAATGCAGAATGTTCGAATTTTTTTTTTGTCGTTTTTCAGAAGCCAAAAAACTATGTGAAGCCCACACACGGGATCATTTTAAATGACGTTTTTAAAAATTTCGTTTTTTTTCATGCCGAAAAATGATCGTGTGTACGCGGCATGAATAGGAAAACCTTAGTTCATATGATTTGCAATTTAGGTTTACAAATAAATCAGATTCGGCAATAGCTAAATCCATCTAGCACCTGCGTATGTGGGGGTGTAGACATTATCTGTGCGTTCCTACCGCTGTGACCATAAATGCCGGCAGATTGGTAATAGCAACCACAGATGCTTCTCGGCCTGTTTTGGCTGTGGTCTTCTTTAACCCGTAAGTACAACTGGACAAAGCACGTTGCGATTGAAGTCATTATATCCACCTAGATTGATAGACACGTTCCCCTGTCCTACGCATGGAGGGTCAAAATTGGAGTTCTGCTTAAAAACAAAACTAGAGAAATAGATTGAGTTTAAAACTTTTAACTTCTTCCTGACACTAAAATCGCGATTCTCGCAGTAAAACTCTCCAGGTTATTGATGCTTGAAAACTTAGAGCCTAAAATGTTTTTTCCATGCATCAAATGAGCAACGCAGCTTTTCTGGGAGTTCCATCGATCCGCCTGGAAACACAATCCACTTTGTCAGGTTCCTGGATTAGCACTAATGGATGGAAGGATTGGACTCTGTTTCTGTAATGGAGAAAGCGGGACGGTCAGTTAGCGCGTTGCGGTGAGCAGTGATTGGAACGTGGCAGCTGTTTAGCCATGGCAATTGTGATCAGAAGAAAGCGCTGCTGATATAGTAAATCTGTCACTCGGGCGACTTGTGTATTTTTACAACCAAAATTCTTTCATTTGAATGCCTTTGGTTCATCTTGTTTGCAGTTCTATGCTAAAAGATTACGCTCAAAATTTAAAATGAAAGTAGTAATGAACACAGCTTATCAGTTTCTTATCAGTTCTTACTAAACTTACTAAGCTTATCAGTTCTTACTAAACACACACTGTTCCATTTACATTGTCCCTTCTATTTCTGTATGTGGATGATGGCACTGTAACTATTTTGATTAAAATAAATTGTTAAAGTACCT
Source organism: Rana temporaria (assembly GCF_905171775.1). Classification (NCBI taxonomy): domain Eukaryota; kingdom Metazoa; phylum Chordata; class Amphibia; order Anura; family Ranidae; genus Rana; species Rana temporaria. The sequence goes on from NC_053498.1 coordinate 136,600,011, forward strand.
TTTTCCTTAACAATATACAGCCGTCACAAGACCCAGCTCCTTCCCAGCCTGTCTGCAGGGAAACATAAGCAGGAGGAGCTTCTAGTCTTCGGCTGCTGGTCACATGTTCAAAATAAAAATAAAAAAACCTTTGGAATACAGAGTAAACATAAATAATTTAATATTAATAAACTGTTTTAAATTGTCATACAAAAAAGGCATGAAATCAATTTTTTTTTTATTTTGTGCCAATAACATGGTGTGGGTGGATTCCTGTCACGCCTCTCAAGCATTTGTCTTAACATAAGAGGGAGGTAATCTACATGTAATATCCTGCCCCCATTGTGTTTAGCTGGTTAGTGGGCATGGAGGAGGAGGGAAGGAGTGGGCTTTCATTAACCACTGTGTATACACCCACATGTGTGACTCTATAGCAGGGGATTCAAACTGGTGGCCCTCCAGCTGTTGCGAAACTACAAGTCCTGTGAGGCATTGCAAGGCTGATAGTTACAAGCATGACTCCCACAGGCAGAGACATGATGGGACTTGTAGTTTCACAACAGCTGGAGGGCTGCCAGTTTGAGACCCCTGCTCTATAGTCACACAGGCTGCTCAGATGAGATGGTAGGAAATGCTCAGCATAGAAACTCACTGAAAACTGAGCATGTACAGAGCCAGCTGTAGTGACAGGATATCCCTTAGGCCCCATTCACACCTAGCGAATTGTGTCAGTATCACGCTGAAATTGCAGCAAAACATGCAATGCACATTTGGGTGCCATCATTCCTAAAGTGGACCTTCACACTTCTGTAGGACTCTTCTCCTCTCCATCTGCCCCCCTTTGCAGCACAGATATCAGGGTTTTTTGTTTGTTTACTTTATTTTCTGTGCAAAAGCCTCAGCTTGCCCCCCATCTTCTCGCATTCGCCTGTGTGAATGACACTGGTTCTCCCCGGTGCCTCCTGGGATGTATGACGTACAGTCCCATTCAGGAGGAGAAGGGGGCGCCTGCACCCAGAAGAACTGCCAGCTGTCAGGAGGTGACATGGCAGTGTTGAACCGGTGCAGCGGGTGCAGAGAGGAGGATCCCAGCGGGTCAATGCTGGATCCACTGGCTAGGTGAGTATCCTTACTGTGCAGAACACAGCATAATAATAATAATAATAATGTTTACACTTATATAGCGCCAATTACAGCGTTGCCGCTGTGTCTAAGCGCTGATAATGGTTGTTATTAGTACCCAACTCAATGGTACTCAGGTAAGCAGGGGGAAAAATATTAGAGGGATGGGAAAAGGCTGAAGTTCCTCTTTAAGGTGGAGTTCCACCCAAAAGTGGAACTTCTGCTTTAAGGCCTCCTGACCCCTTGACATGCCACATTTGGCATGTCATTATTTTGGGGGGGAAGCGGGTACCTAGTTTTGACAGGTACCCCGCTCCAGTTCTCCTCTCCCCCTCCCTCCCTGCAATCTTCTGGGACATTTTACAGGTCCCAGAAGATTGCCAGGCCATTCAGGACATGCAGCGCGTACATAGTGAGCACCTGTCACAGCTGGGTGCCCACACTAGTGATGCTGGTGCCGCGGAGAAAGGAGGAAGAGAACCGAGACTGGCCGCATAGCTGTATTGTGGGACAGGTGAGTGTGTTTATTAAAATTCAGCAGGTACATTTTTGTAGCCCCTGCTGACTTTTAATTAACACAAAAATGGCTTGGATGTCGCCTTAATGGAACCCCAAATGCGGTACGATTTTGCGATGTCAAAAATTCATGAAGTTCATCACCCAAAAAGATGCACGAGCTTCTTTTGCATGACAAACTGCACAAGTGAATAAGCTGCCCTATGTGTTACACGCAGAAACGCGTATAAATCATGCTAAGAAATGGGTAACGAATGTTCCTTCTACAACGAGATGTAAATAGTTCTCCTGTCTTGTGGGCCCCTAAAATATTATCCTTTATTAAACACTCTACTTTTAGCACCATTGTTGGTTATTATACGACACATCAAAGCTCATCCTGTTCTGAAGCCCTTCTTGGCAAAAAACCCGAGAGCGCCCTCCTGCTACACGGGACGCCGCTGAACCCAATCTCTGTGTCCTGTACAGCAGGCGCACAGGAACGGCCTTGACATACTGTAGCATACATGGGAGCAAAGGTGGGAAAGGGGGCTTTGATCTTTGCCCACAGAATTCCCAAAGAAAATCTGTGAATGCCCCCACTCGGAGAGTCCAATAATGAAACCAGCAGGACACGATCGCTTTCCAAAGGCCGGTTTTCTGAGCTCACAGCCACTGCAATGAAGGATAGACAAAGCAGATGAATGAACGGGAAAAAAAAGTTGTTTCAGTTCTTCAGTAAATCCTTTCAGCTCTTCTCAGAAGCCAAGCTGCATTCCACAATACAGTCATCTCCAAAAAAAAAAAAAATCATTATACCCCCCCAGCCCTCCCCGTAAGTGGCAAATGGTTGTTTCCAAGCAACTCATATATTGACATTTAGCACTTGGCTGAATGTGAGAATATTTTATGTATAGACTGAGCTGAGAAGACAACATGGGTTTTCTAACCTAGATCATCAGGCTTTGGTATAGAAGGGGAAAAAAGATGGTCACTAAAAATAAAAAGAAAACGCAAAGTCCCCAATTTTTTATATTCTTTCTTTGCAATGAAAGACAGTTAGAAAACAGCTCACCTTCATTCATTATGGGAGCTCACTTTTTTTTCCTGATTCAGACATTAACCACTTAAGGACTGGATGAATTTGCCCCCCTTAATGACCAGGCCATTTTTTGCGATACGGCACGGCGTCGCTTTAAATGACAATTGCACGGTCATGCGACGTAGTACCCAAACACATACGCCCGGATTTACAAAGGAGATACGACGGCGTATCTCCAGATACGCCGTCTTATCTCTGAGTTGAGCAGTCGTATCTATGCGCCTGATTCTTAGAATCAGTTACGCATAGATTTCTATTAGATCCGACCAGCGTAAGTCTCTTACGCCGTCGGATCTTAACTGCATACTTACGCTGGCCGCTAGGGGCGTGTACGCTGATTTCCGATTTGAAATATGTAAATCAGCTAGATACGCGAATTCACGAACGTACGCCCGGCCGACGCAGTACAGATACGCAGTTTACGTTAGGCTTTTCCCGGCGTAAAGTTACCCCTGCTATATGAGGCGTATATGCGGCGTACCAATGTTAAGTATGGCCGTCGTTCCCGCAACGAAATTTGAAAATTTCACGTCGTTTGCGTAAGTCGTCCGTGAATGGGGCTGGACGTAATTTATGTTCACATCGAAACCAATACGTCCTTGCGGCGTATTTGGAGCAATGCACACTGGCATATGTCCATGGACGGCGCAAATGCGAAAAACGTCAATCACGTCAGGTCACATAACATTAACATAAAACACGCCCCCCTCTTCCAAATTTGAATTAGGCGGGCTTACGCCGGCCTATTTACGCTACGCCGCCGCAACTTACGGAGCAAGTGCTTTGAGAATACAGCACTTGCCCGTCTAAATTGCGGAGGCGTAACGTAAATAGGATACGTTACGCCCACACAAAGATAGGCGGCTGTACGTGAATCCGGCCCATAGAGCTTTCTTTTGGTGGTATTTGATCACCTCTGCGGTTTTTATTTTTTGCGCTATAAACAAAAAAAAAGAACAACAATTTTGAAAAAAATATATATTTTTTAGTTTTTGCTATAATAAATATCCCCCCCAAAAATATGGGCAATATGTATTCTGCTACATATTTTTGGTAAAAAAAATCACAATAAGCGTATATTTATTGGATTGCGCAAAAGTTATAGTGTCTACAAACTATGCCCTCCTGTCCCCTCTGCATTAAACTGTACTGTAATTGTGCTGTCCCCCCTCTACATTGTATGGCACTGCGCAAAGTGTTGGTGCTATATAAATCGTTTATAATAATAATGGGATAGATTTATGGCATTTTGATTTTTTTTTAAATACTAGTAATGACGGTGATCTGTGATTTGTAGCGGGACTGTGACATTGTGGCAGACAGATCGGACACTTTTCACACCTTTTTGGGACCAGTGACATTAATACAGCAATCAGAGCTAAAAAAATAGCCACTGATTACTGTATAAATGTCACTGGCAGAGAAGGGGTTAACACTAGGGGCAGATCAAGGGGTTAAGTGTTCCCTAGGGAGGTGTTTCTAACTGTATGGGGGCTGGGCTGACTGGAGGAGGAGAGCGATTGATCACTGATCACTATAGGGACAGATGATCTGTCTCTCCTCCCCTGATAGAATGAGGATCTGTCTGTTTACACTGACGGATACCCATTCTGCCTGTCTCTGGAGTGGTTGGCTCCCCTGCTCGTGAATTGGGCGTGTGCGCACCCCCACAAATCACTTAGTACACGCCCCGACGTACAATGACGGCGATTTGCGCAGGGGAGCCAACTTGCCGCAGTGCAACTGTGGCGGCTGGTCCGTATCTAGTTAATGTAGAACTATAGGCAAAACGTATTTTCATTTTGGATAAGTAAGGGAGGGTTATAATAACCCCTGTCAGATTTTTATTTTCACCATCTGTGTCCCATTGTAGAGATTTCCTTTCTCTTTCTGTCCCATAGCCAAACAGGAAGTGAGAGAAATTCTTACAAATTAGGGGAATTCCTTGGGGGAGCTACCAGGTCACCAGAACTAGTTTCCCCATTGGAAGATTTCCCCTTCTGGGGACAACCCAAAATTTGGGATTTTCTTTTACTTACACTTTCAATTATAATGGTAAACAGGCCAAAGAGAGACGGTGATCTGCCGAGCTGGTTCCGGCTATCGTGAAAGTTCCTGCGCAGGCGCAATGTGATCTGCCGAGATGGTTCCGGCTAACGGGAAAGTTCCTTCAAGGACTGCGCAGGCGCAAACTTGCCGATGGAAATCTCTGAACCTCGGCCGGCATCCAGGGCGATGTGGATTTCGAGGTAAGTGGCCAGTCGGCCTCACGTCCTCGCTGCGCTCGGACAGCTCGCTCCGGTCGCTCGGCCTCCTGGCTCTTTTTTTAACATCCTCCAATCCACGGGGATGTTAAAGAATGAGCCTGGATGCCGGCCGAGGTTCGGAGATTTCTGTCGGCAAGTTTGCGCCTGCGCAGACCTTGAAGGAACTTCCTCGTTAGGGGAACCTTAAGGACAAGTCAATGGTAAATCTCCATAACGAGGGTTCAGACTGCAATAAAAACCTGACAGATGTTCTAATCCCACTTCCCTCTATCCAAAAAAAAAAAAAAAAAGTTTTGCCTTCAGTTATACTTTAATGATGCAAGAGTGACCACACACAGGAAATGAAATGCAATTGCTGCATGTGGGCATGACCTCACACTTGTGATCCTGTCTGTGGTGACAACTCTTCAGCATGGGATCACTATGTGGAACACAGCAGAGAAGTACCAGCTTGCCCTAGCTGGTTGGAAGAGCGAGGCATCGCTCTCTTGCTGGCGGGTGACGTTTTCAACAATCAAGGAGTGAAATTTTACTCATCCAGCCAGTGAAGGACTGACCTATGGATACAGTTAAATATTTTCAAGTCACTTATTAGCAATCCTGTCATTGGCAAATTGTCTGAGGCAACAGTGTGACATTGGCCTTAGAGGTATGGGGGCACCATAAAGGGATGTATAGTCCACTAAATAATAGCAGGGTTGTATTATTTGTATTACTAGTAATCAGTGGCCATTTTGGCTGGATTTACACTTGTGCGTTGTGGTACTGCATGGTTCCCCAATTAAAAATCACTGGCATTATCCTTCCACCATCCATGTGACCATTTGTGTCTAGCCCAGCGTTTTTACACTGAGAGCCCCTTGATCTCAGGGAACCTCTGATAATAATAACAACTATATCCATAGCTCATGGTACAATAGCATGATGGTCCCACCAATCATCTGTTGTTACATTGGTGGTCTGTGGGAAAATGCTCCTTACATTGGGGGTCAGTGGGAAAATGACCCTTACATTGGGGGTCAGTGGGAAAATGACCCTTACATTGGTGGT